>NC_064921.1:568307339-568607339 GCF_023897955.1 Schistocerca gregaria | reverse complement strand
AATGCGCAATACATGAACGGACGGTTTCATGAAAGCAACAGGTTGCGTGAGTACCTATTAGCCTTCCGCTTATAATGTCCGGCAGTGCAATGGAGCTCTTTCACCTGTTATGTACACACAAACTGAGAATGGAAAAAATAGATAACTAGCTAAAAAATCATTCAACAGAAACCTAAGATTCTTTCGGCGCTATAACGATAGTAGTTCACTGAGGCAGTGCTGCTACATGTCTCATATCTGCGTCTAGTGACGCAGAATCTTACACAATTCCTGAAAACTAACTACCATCTTAAATACTGTAGGATTTGTTACTAATAATAATAATCAGTCTTCACTCCGTGAGTGAGTGCCTGTTCATGAAAACAGCTGGAGGGAATGTGCTTGAGATACACAAGATAACATGGCACCTTGGCAACGTGGCACATTTAATTAAAGTTTGTATACAGGAAGATACGTTGCTAGTAGATAAAGTCGCAACTTACGATGGTGTATTGAACTTGAGAAAGGAAGCACACTCTTTACAAAATTGTAGCAGTAACATAACCCACGCTTCTCGTTACAAAACCCAGAAAATCGTGTTTGGTACGTAATCAAAATTATCAGTACGGCTGTAACCTCATTATACAGGCTAACATTGCGGTTTTTAACATTGCGCGTAGTGAAATGAAGTTATAAATGATATAGTAACCGGCTTCGAAGGAATCAGTAATTCTCAGCCTCTCCAAACGTGTCCCACTCCGCTCATGCATGTGGAAGGATATTAATGTAACCCTGGTAATCAGGCTGTAGTAGCATTTCAGCACAGAACATAAATCGGATCCATCTTGCCAGACGTCGTCCAGACTGTTCAGTAATGTGCCTTTCCATGAAACAAAAGTGACTTCGTCAGAACTCATGCCAGAGTACTGTGCAGCAACGTAACAGAAAATAGAATAGTAATAATGGCTGAGTTCCTTCGAACAAGGCACCCACATGGCTTGTTAGCCGGCAAATAATTGTGTTGGCTGAAGGCCAGCCAGCTCTTCAAAGACCTATTACCAATGTAGTGATTTAGCATTGAGTCTGCGAAATTAACTGAGTAGATATATAGAAACTGGTGATTGCAAGCCCTAGAGGATAGTACTACAACAAATATTACAAATCACGAAACAGATATATGTTTGAAAACAATGAAAGAGCCAAGAAACAGCCACTTTTTGTTCCTGCGCAAAATCCAACAACGGCACGCCGAGCGGGAACATTGTAGCAGTGAAGAAGACGTCAGCCAATTGCAAGCGGACCGACCACTCTCTAGGACGACAACTTGACGGGAGCGCCATCGACACGAAGATGACACAAGCGGTACGCCCCCTGACCGCGGCCTAGTTGAAGACTAGCAGTTCTACAACTTCCACAGCGGCATCAGGAGTAGGCACTTGTATAGCAGTGACTTAGCAATGTCTTATTTCTCTTTTTTACGAACTGTATATACTAAAGAGATTTCTTGTTTGTCTGTCGCTCTTTCCTCGCGACACGTCTGAATCTCGTAAAGTTAAGTATTGTAACCATTTCCTTTTGTAATAAAATTCACTTATACAGTTTGCTTGAATTGTTTTCTAGAAACCCTAGAAAGCAGGTTTCCTAGACACTCCATATTTGACAAGAAGGCAGGATAGAACACTTCTCAATATACACTACTGGCCATTAAAATTGCTACACCAAGAAGAAATGCAGATGATAAACGGGCATTCATTGGACAAATATATTATACTAGAACTAACATGTGATTACATTTACACGCAATTTGGGTGTATAGATCCTGATATCACGGTTTATCAAGAGCAGTGACTGGCGTATCGTGACGAGCCAATTGCTCGGCGACCATTGACCAGATGTATTCAATTGGTGAGAGATCTGGAGAATGTGCTGGCCAGGGTAGCAGTCAAACATTTTCTGTATCCAGAAAGGCCCCAACAGGACCTGCAAATTGCGGTCGTGCATTATCCTGCTGAAATGTAGGGTTTCGCAGGGATCGAATGAAGGCTAGAGCCACGGGTCGTAACACATCGGAAATGTAACGTCCACTGTTCAAAATCCGCCAATGCGAACGAGAGGTAACTGAGACGTGTAACCAATGGCACCCCATAGCATCACGCCGGATGATATGCCAGTATGACGATGACGAATACACGCTTCCAATGTGCGTTCACCGCGATGTCACCAAACACGGATGCGGTCATCATGATGCTGTAAACAGAACCTGGATTCTTCCGAAAAAATGACGTTTTGCCATTCCTGCACCCAGGTTCGTCGTTGAGTACACCGTCGCAGGCACTCCTGTCTATGATGTAGCGCAAGGGTAACCGTTTGATGTAAGTATGGAGGACCACATCGTGACTGTCATCTGACAGTATTCGTTTTTCAGTCATTTATTGGCGGTATAGCGCAGTGTTCCGATTGGACTACTTTAAGGTGCGATGATGAATCCGAACGTTGGTCATGAACTGTCGTTTCAGCATTTGTGATCGTTTGCGTTATTTTTTGCTTTATTGTTAATTGCACTTACTCCTACAGGTTCTGTTTGGATTTTAGAATGAAACATGGTAACGCGGCACATAACTAACCGACATATAAAAGAAAGGACAAGCTCGTTACGTATAGTCGTTAACGTTTTCCATCTGATAACTGGCATGACACGTGCTGATGGAACAATTTTCCACTGAAATGCTAACAGCGGCAGTCAGCAATCTGTATTTCAGGGTAATGTTTCAGTAATGGAAAAACGATAGGCGTCCTGGCAATAACGCAGATGAGGAGCTCTGCTATCGATTGTGATTAAACGTCGGTCTTGTTGTTGTGTCCAGGGGTGATGGGCAACGCGGCGGCGTGGCGTGACATCGACGCTAATTTCGACGTCCTGGTGCCGGCGAGCGTGCGCGCCGAGAAGCATGAGCGGCCGGCCATCGCGAGGGCCATCCGCAAGTTCTACCTGGGGGACAGGCCGCTCGGCGACGACACCTTCCAGCAGTACTCGGAGGTACCGGCGGCCGCTTCCATTTCAACACTGGCCAGTCGCGGCATGTGGAAGCTGTAAGGCAGTGTTGTCTCAGTAACAAAACAAAGGACCCATCACACTGCGTGGTTATAATCAAAGTGCAGCCACACACAGAGGTCCAGTAAGAGCTGTAATTATCGAATGGACAGCGAAACTTGGTAAATATGCGAAACCACTCTACGCTGGAAAAAAATTACTTCCAATTTTCTTTACCAGGCTCAAATCTGGAGCTGTGAATGCATAAGAAACATATGGAAACATTTCCATATATAATGGAACAGGAACGAGACGTGAGCAGAGTAGGTCAGACAAGTACAGTCTTGAACGGACTGTGACAGAAGGCCGAAAAATATAGTAATTACGTACTAGAACATGCATTGATGCCATGATATAGTGCATTGATAATTGCTAGGTAGCAGCGGAAATCTAGATTTCCCTAATAAAACGTGAAAGAAAAGGACGACTGACTGTTGTGCTCTATTATTTGAAGGTCATATCACAATTGTCGAGTGCACCCACATTCCTAATGGAAGATAACATGACAAGACCTAACGCTGATTTTATTATTAACCACCGCTTACAAAATTTGCTCAATATGAGCACTGGAGACGTCGACAATATAATGTTACTTAAGAACCGTCTTGATTGCAAGTTTTTTTTTTATTCATATGACCGGTTTCGGTTCATTCAGAACCATCTTCAGATCTGTAAATATAATGATACTAATTTACTATTTCACGGAAGCAAATCTTTTTCATCCTATCTAGTCAACATCAAATGTACCAGAGCGTACCTGATAGTTCAGTTACAGGAGTAACCCGTCCAAATCCAGCGAATTTCACATGCTACGTCACATAAAATTGGTTGGCAGAGTGCACGTCATTTACATTAATTATAACACTCTTACCGACAGGTGGTGTCTGGTACATTTGTTACATTCCACTTGCACATACTGTATTCAGTAGATCTTTTTTCAATTAATTAAAAATTCCTAATTAAAATATGTAGATGTCAAGGTTAAAATCTGTACTTGTCAGCATTAATAAAAACAGTAAAATTATCATTTTTATACGATCTAAAATACATAGGGCGATTTATATATCTATGGTGATGGTGTGAACTTGTTTTCCTCTACGGTCTGCTTCCGTATTTCCCGCCATTTCGGTGTTGTGCCGCGGTCCGCTCAGTCGTCTGATGTCCAGATCTACTGAATACAGTATGTGCAAATGGAATGTAACAAATGTACCAGACGCCACCTGTCGGTAATAGTGTTATAATTAATATAAATGACGTGCACTCTGCCAACCAATTTTATGTGACGTAGCATGGGAAAACCGCTGGATTTGGACGGGTTACTCCTGTAACTGAAATATCAGGTACGCTCTGGTACATTTGATGTTGATTAGATAGGATGAAAAAGATTTGCTTCCGTGAAATAGTAAATTAGTATCATTATTTTTACAGATCTGAAGATGGTTCTGAATGAACCGAAACCGCTCATATGAATAAAAAAAAATGTACAATCAAGACGGTTTTTAAGTAACATTATAAAATCACTGCTTGCTGTTATCCCATAAGACATTATGTCTGTTTTTGCAACGTCGACAATATGCTGTACACCGCCAGCGCCTGGTGGTCAAAATTCGAACTAACTTTTTTCCAGCGTAAATCGGTTCCACATTAACGCATTAGCAAATCTATCAAGTTTAGCCCCGATACGTTAATTACAGACCACACTGGATCTCTGCGAGTAGCTGTACTTTAAACATGCCCTGCCTTTACTACGGTCCTGAAGTACTGTTTATCTGGAAGTCTTAAGGAAAACGATAAAACTGGATGCTCCATCGCACTGGTGCTCCCCCGAGGATCACTCTCATCTCTCTGAAATCTGTTTACATCTACATCTGTACTCTACAAGCCAACTTACGGTTGTAATGTAGGAAACGTCTGGTACCACTACCTGTCCCGTTCGCGAATTGTGCTTGGAATAAAGGCTATTGATGAACCTCCGTATGTACTCCCAATTTATCTGATTTCACAAGAGGTATATGGGAGGATATACTGTTCAAATTTTCTTAGACTGTACGCTATCGAAGTCTTAAGAGTATATTTCCCCGTAATGTGCAATGTCTACCTTGTAAAGTTTGTCACTGGAGTTTGTTGAGTATCTGTGTAACAGTCTCGCAACTTACTAAACGACACCGCGGAGAAACTTTCAGCTCTTCGTTGGATGTACCCCACTTCTTCTATTAATCCTACCAGGGATTAAATTAAATTTCTTTAAAAAATTTCCCGTGAAGTTCAGTCTGGCATTTGCTTGTCTACAATTAGTTTTACGTGGTTAGGCAATAGCAGGTCGCTTTGGAAGGTTACTTCCAGGTATCTTCAGGATTTTCCGTTTTCCGGTGGTTTATCAGCAGTACTGTAATCTGTACGTATTTTCGACTGTTTATGTGCGGTACAGTTAATTACATACAGGATCAACTACCCATCCCTGAAGTGATCGTAGATGCTCCGTAAAGATTTCTGCAATTTCTAGGGTACAGTGGTTGAGCAGTTTCTCATAAACCACACATTTCTTTATTCGATGCTAAGCGCACCTGAGGTGGAATAAGGGGCGACAACACTGGACAGTGGATGACTCGAAGCGAGTGATTGTGAGTGATGAATTGTGGTGTGACGGTGATGTCTGTCGTGGCTAGGATGTGATTCCTTTATAGCGCTTAAGAATACGCAAAATGTGGAACGATATGGGCACATTTTAAAGCATTGTGTAGAACAGTAGAGGAACAGTTCAGGGACGATGATTGTATCAACATGACAGTTCACCGGGTCAATAAGCAGCACATGTGAGACAATTGGTTATAGACAAAAAGATTCATGAAATGATTTTCCTACTCGGAGTCTCGAACTGAACTTAATGGAACACCTCTGGGGTGAGTTTCAAAGTCGACGTCGCTCCAAATGCCAGCATCCGAAATCACTGCCTTTTCTGGTTTGTGCTTGTGAGCAAGAACGGGCTACCATTCCATCACACTCGTTCAAACACCTCATTGGAAGTGTCCCCAGCAGAGCTCAAGCCACGATAAAGGCGAAGATTGGACCCCCCAAATTAATGTCTAATAATAGGTGTCTGGGTACTTTTGAGCAGACATATATGCTATAAACAGTAACGACGTGGCAACATTCCCTTGGGGTACTCCTGAAATTAATCTTAAATTTGGTAGTTTCATCTTGTTATTTATTTATTTTGTGAGAGTGTCTTCCTTTGAAGCGGGAAGCTTATTCTCAAATTGGCTGTTTCGTCAGCATTAGAAAGATTCCGAGAAATTCTGTTGGAATCCTAAATGTAAGTCTCATAAGTTTAGTAATATAAATTAGTTGGGTGAATAGTTTCTCACTGATTCATATTTCTCCCTTTATTCTTGTCTTACTTAAAGCAGATGGTTTTTTCACTCATGATCTCAAACCGTAGAGTCTACATATTACCTGATCCATCGGTTGGGTACTCTCTCGTCGCTAATCAGTTATCAGCTAACTCTTCGGTAACACACAACCAACTGTCCTTTTGTTCGGTTACGTAACATAAGATAAGCTATTAGCTGTCGAAACTCGTCCATATTCATTGACATACGGAAGAATTGCGTTCCTTTGAAGGACGTTTGATTGCTTCTTGCTTTCTGTAAAGAAAATCGCAGAGCTCTCCGAGTCCACCAGTACTCTGTTTCTTAATGTAGTGTTACCCAAACGTATTTGGTCTCGCTGACAGGATGCAACGATATTTGCTATCATCTATCTGCACATATTTGTATCAAGACATATCATTCGTTTTCCTGTTAGATTTACTCTCACAAGTTTGATTCCTCCGTGTATCATCACGTAAACAGAAAAAATTAGTATTAGGCAGTTTTATGCTGTGTTCTCCATCATACTTCTTACCTTCACGGGTAGTCGGAATGAGAGCAGCAGGGGAGACTATGTTGAATTTAAAAGAGCCGAGAGAGGAACTGAGTGAATGTCTGATTTGGTCCATCGTGTGTAAACAGTTTCGTTTTCACTGTCCGAAGTACAGAGTTGTTTAAGTTACAACAGCAAACTGTTTTAACCGGTCATGATGAGCACACTTTATGATCATCACCTTGTAAGATGCGCACAACATAAAAAATCTTTTTATTTTAAGGACAGTAACTGTATCCAAAACAAGAGAAAACATTATTATTGCTTTCCGTGAACCACACTATCGGAAGAAGGTGCCCTTTGGTTTTGAGATACATTTGTGTTGCAGGTACAACTATGATGTACGAACCTATGTTCCTATGGTTATGTGATCTACAAGTGAATTATCTGCTAGGCGTTATAACAACAAATTTTTTACTAAAACTGAAATAAACACGTAATTTAAAAATGACAAAGATAAAGAGAGCCGTACGGTGAAGATATACGAGCTACTATTCAAAATGTCTATATATACATGTTTCAGTCATTAAGAAATGCTGTTTCACATGAAGCACTTGCGGTTATTTGTTCTCTCAGACTGTTTGAACCTAATCAGTGTTTATCAAAGGGATTTTGTAAATCTGTTCATGATTTCTGCGGACATTGTATGACTCACTGCGAAACTAGTGCCTTGTAACCTGCGAACTGCATGTTCACAAGTGTCTGTAACACTAATCTGACACCTGTAAATTTTACAGATGAGATTTGTCCCCTTGGCTGTTTTTTGATGTATTTATTTATTTACGATCGCGATTTAGGCAATAGTGTCACTTTCAACTAGCAGTTACAACAACGTAAACTGCGCCGTACTTCATGGGTACAATTTCTTTTAAATAATTGGCCGGTACAATGAATGAACAGAATTAAATGAGAAAATTACCTTATATGGGACACCTGGAGCATGTTTCTTATGGGAAGTGATACACTCAGATACCCACCGTGTAGTATATGACGGTTACAATTTTCATTTGTCGTGAAACTACTAATAGTTTGAATATTGAATGCCGTAATTATTGGACTTGTCATCTCGTACAGCACCCATATTCTTTACACTTGGCGTCCCGAGTTTGGTGCAAATGCCATTAAACAGTAGTTAAGTTGAACAGGTTGTATTATCTCTTATTGTAGTCGTTACATATTGATCAGGGTGCTCGGAACATACCACTGCACAAAAATTTGCAACTACACGAATTTTGATTTTCATTGACTGGGTTATTATGCCATCGGCTTAGTCACCTACTTGGTTAAAATTATTCACTTCAACTTTCCCGTGAGCGCAATGAAATCAAAAAGTCTTAAGTAAATCTTTTGCCTAAACCAATTACGTTTAAAATTCTATCTCAGCGTACACAAGTACCGATGCAATAGTTTCTTTGTAACAAAGCCGGAAAGACAAAACAACTTAAAATTCACAGAATTGTTAGGTAAAGTTTACAGAAACGTCCGTTCTACAATTTTAATGCACCACTACGCCGCTGGCGTACTAATAGCCCAGTCAATGACGACTAGAAGTTACCGAATGTATGTAACTATTCTTATACTGGAAATTTTTATAAAGTGGCAGGAGGGAGTGGTATTAACATCATACTAAAACGCCTGACCGGTTGGGCGGTGGTGTAAGTGTGGGAGTGTGCATGTGTTTGAAGATCACTTTTGTACGTTAGCCTAGACTAACTCGAAGACTACGAGCTTTGGCGAAAAAGTATCCCCGAACGACGTTAAACCACATTATATTTGGGCAGTGGTGTAAGTGTGGGAGTGTGCATGTGTTTGAAGATCACTTTTGTACGTTAGCCTAGACTAACTCGAAGACTACGAGCTTTGGCGAAAAAGTATCCCCGAACGACGTTAAACCACATTATATTTCCTACAAGAAAGCTGCTATTCATTTTTTCTCTTGGGCCAATAGTTCGCGTGAAGAGAGAGACGGAATACAGACAATCTCTCACGACGCGCATGTGCTGCGGCCTAGGCCCGTTTCCGACTTGACTGACCACATGTGTCCCACACGAAATTGTTCGTCTCGACTTCCTATGGTAAGTTGTAAGTAACTATC
Source organism: Schistocerca gregaria (assembly GCF_023897955.1). Taxonomy (NCBI): domain Eukaryota; kingdom Metazoa; phylum Arthropoda; class Insecta; order Orthoptera; family Acrididae; genus Schistocerca; species Schistocerca gregaria. The sequence goes on along the minus strand of NC_064921.1, from coordinate 568,598,253 downwards.
ATTTCTAGCCTTTATTTTAATTTCCCTGTAATTTTAATACATAGTTACTTCCTGTTAGCTGCTTAGAGGCTATTAGTCTTTCATACTATATGCTTATTTCGGCATTGTTGCTATTTTCTGTTATAACCTGAAATCATTACATGCAGTATAGATGTCCTCAATGAGCTGGTAATTGAAACGGAATATGTACAAAGGTACACTTACGTCAAGCTGTTCCCAATGTATGTACATAATGCATGTGTGTCTGTTCGCTATTTTCTTGCTGTCTAATATTATGATCAATTATGTATATTATTTGACAGTTGGTCGTATTACGAAACGTATATAAATATTCACACAGATGGAACAATGCATTATTCAAAAGAACCTCCACAAATACTGAAAACTACCCATCACTGATGTACAAAAAGTTACAGATCTCCTCGTACTGACATTGGCACAAAATTAGTACACACTGAACAAGAAAATGTACAGAAACACTGATGGGATAGATACGGGTAACAGAACAGAGGAACAATAGCTGATATCTCCTTAAAAAAACTAGAAGAACTATTTCAAATCACACAAGCCATTGATAAACAAAATTATATACACTGATCAGCACCAACATTATGACCACTGACTTACTGTCGATAGACGCCCGTCCAGCCGATAGCAGCGTCACATGGCAAGGAATGACTGCTAGTCGAACAAACTTAGGGCGCATGTTGTATTACTGTGCGTCCTGTCCATGTTTAGAATGGGGAAAGCGCCCAACTATCTTAGTTTGATCGAGGGTAGATTGTGAGGAACCGGAGTCTCGGCATTAGCATTTCGGAAGCTTCACGACTCGTCCGGTGTTCGAGGAATGTTGTGGTGCGTGTCTTCAACACATGGTGAAACCAAAGTGAATCCACTTCCAGACGTCGTGGGGTCGAGCGGCCACCCCTCATTACAGAAGTCGCACGTCGCCGACTGGGCACACTGGTTAAACAGGGCAGGCGGCGAACTGTGGAGGAACTAACGTCAGACTGTAATGCTGGGCAGAGTAGAACCGTGTCTGAACACACAAACAATCCTAACGATGGGCCTCCGCAACCGACGACCCATCTTCTGCCAATGTTATAACACCACGACAAATCGGCAACTACGACTGGACACGTGACCATCGTCACTGGACCTTGGCGCAGTGGCAGAACGTTGCCTGGTTTGACGAATCCCGATACCGTCTTCATCATGTAGATGGCAGGGCACGAATCTGTTGTCTTCCAGGCCAACACCTGCTTGACACCTGTTCTGCAGGACGGAGACAAGCTGATGGGCCTCCATTATGCACAGGGAAACATTCACCTGGACATCCATGTGTCCAGTGGGGCTCGTTAAAAGTACCATGACGGCCAAGGAGTATCGTTAACTCGTTGCGCAACACGTACTTACCTTCTTGAGGATCATGTTTCCCGACGGCAGTGGCATTTTTCAGCAAGGTAATGCGCCAGGTCATAAGGGTAGGAGTGTAGTGGAGGGGTTCGAGGAGCACAGTGGCGAGATCCTGTTGATGTGTTGGCCTCCCAACTCGTCAGATCTGAGCTCGATCGCGCTCATCGCCCCCGCCCCCCCCCCCTCCCCCCCACCAACCACCCTCCTTAATTTGCGGAAATTATGTGACTTTTGAGTGCAATGTGGTGTCACCACCCTCAAGCGACATACCAAGACCGCACTGTTACCAGGTCAGGATGCGTCGCCACTGCTATACGTGCCAAAAGTGGATATGTGGGCTACTGAGTAGATGGTCATAATGTTCCGGCTGATCAGTGTATTATTACAGATATACAGGGCATACACTACTGCTAATAAAAGGGTCAGATGTAGATCAACAACTAATCCACCAACAGCCTAACAAACTAGACTACAAAATAAAATTTACTATGGAAGTGAACAATTCATTGCTTTTCTGCCTGCCGCGTTGGCCAAGCGGCTCTAGAAGCGTAACTCCGGAACCGCACAACTGCTACGGTCGCAGGTTCGAATCCTGCCTTGGGCATGGATGTGTGTGAAGTCCTAAGGTTAGTAAGGTTTAAGTAGTTCTAGGGTCTAAGGGACTGATGACCTCAGATGTTAAGTCCCATAGTGCTCAGAGCCATTTGAACCATTTTTTTGCTTTTCTGAATCTAAAAATAAGCAACACTAATCACTGTAATTTGATGTCAGTGATGAGACGCAATTCCTTGTATTTAAATCTGCAGAGCCCTGACTAAGTAGTTCACCTGGTATTATACCGTCATCAGTAGACATGGCAGCAAAACTGTTAGAGGAATACCGGCCACAGTCCAGTTAATTGTGTCTGTTTTAGGCGAGAGGTGACCCTGTGTTTCCGTACGGTGCGCAACAGGTGGCCAAGGTGCAGCTGGCTCTTGCGCCATCAACGCCTGTCTACTTCAGCTATTTCGACGTAGACGCCAAGTTCAACCTATACAAACAGATGTTGAAACTCCACAAATATGGAGGTGAGTCTGTTTAACTACTATCAATTTCCTCCAGAAGAATGGAAAGAGGTGAAAATGCATTACGTTGTAATGTCCGTTATACTTTCAGAAAATTTATCCAGAGTTTAATCCCTTTATTTTTTTTCTGAACGGTAAGCTTGTCTGACTGCCATGTGGATGACGTGGGTTCAGTTCCCTGCATTGCTACGAATTTTCTTACTGAGAGGATGGTTTGCACTCGGCGTCATGCTGAAAATCTGGATAAAATTAAGTTTTTCCTTGAGCATGACGAAACGACACTTGAAAAAATGATAGCTACAAATAAAATAAATTTGAACTGTAACACCAAAACGTCAAAAAATTTCCCACATTCTAGACGAATTTGAAGCCGGCCGCACGGTACTTACACGTATAAGCCAAAAATTTGTGACCACTGCCCACACCGTGGTTCGATGCCACCTGGTGATGATACGGCCATTTGACGCGCCATGACAAATATGTAATGTTAGCAGAGACGGATGGTCTGCAAACGGAGAAATCAATTACAATGAGCGACATTTTCAAAGGACAAATTATTACTACACAAAGCGTGTGGGCGAGTTTCTCGAAAACGGCCAAGCCGTTCACGTGCTAGTGTCGTGAGAATCTACCCAAAGAGGTAGAAGGACAGTGAAACTACCACCAGGCGCGCAGGCTCTCGCAGCCTTGTCTACCATGTAAAGCAGGATAGAATGTAATATTGCTGATCTGTGGCATCTCTGCTCGAAAAAACACAATTCTGTTGCACGAACAAGTGTTTCGGAACACACCGTTCATCGTACATTATTGAAAATGGAGTTCCGCATAAAATCACACCTATTTGTTCACATATTGGCCCAACGACTTCGTTAACTGCGACTACAATGGGCACAGAGCCAACGGGATTCGAATGTCGATCAATGGAGACGAATTGGCTCTTCGGTCGTCTCCACAAACGCCGTCATCGAGGTGAACGGTGGCTCAAAACGTGCAGCGCGCCATGGAGACAGGCTGGCGGGAGCAGTATTATGCTGTGGGAGGCATTTTCATGTGCTTGCATGGGACCTGTGGTAGTAATCGAAGACACGCTGACTGCCGCGAACCACCTGAATCCCTTGATGTCTTCCGTGACAACGATGTCACCCTTCAGCAGTATAATTGTCCATGTCTCTTAGCCAAAATCGTGCAACAGTCGTTTGCGAACCATTACAGTGAACTCACGTTGAACGTTTCGACGACCGAGCTCGCCTGTTGTAAATACACTCCTGGAAATTGAAATAAGAACACCGTGAATTCATTGTCCCAGGAAGGGGAAACTTTATTGACACATTCCTGGGGTCAGATACATCACATGATCACACTGACAGAACCACAGGCACATACACACAGGCAACAGAGCATGCACAATGTCGGCACTAGTACAGTGTATATCCACCTTTCGCAGCAATGCAGGCTGTTATTTTCCCATGGAGACGATCGTAGAGATGCTGGGTGTAGTCCTGTGGAACGGCTTGCCATGCCATTTCCACCAGGCGCCTCAGTTGGACCAGCGTTCGTGCTGGACGTGCAGACCGCGTGAGACGACGCTTCATCCAGTCCCAAACATGCTCAATGGGGGACAGATCCGGAGATCTTGCTGGCCAGGGTAGTTGACTTACACCTTCTAGAGCACGTTGGGTAGCACGGGATACATGCGGACGTGCATTGTCCTGTTGGAACAGCAAGTTCCCTTGCCGGTCTAGGAATGGTAGAACGATGGGTTAGATGACGGTTTGGATGTACCGTGCACTATTCAGTGTCCCCTCGACGATCACCAGAGGTGTACGGCCAATGTAGGAGATCGCTCCCCACACCATGATGCCGGGTGTTGGCCCTGTGAGCCTCGGTCGTATGCAGTCCAGATTGTGGCGCTCACCTGCACGGCGCCAAACACGCATACGACCATCATTGGCACCAAGGCAGAAGCGACTCTCATCGCTGAAGACGACACGTCTCCATTCGTCCCTCCATTCACGCCTGTCGCGACACCACTGGAGGCGGGCTGCACGATGTTGGGGCGTGAGCGGAAGACGGCCTAACGGTGTGCGGGACCGTAGCCCAGCTTCATGGAGACGGTTGCGAATGGTACTCGCCGATACCCCAGGAGCAACAGTGTCCCTAATTTGCTGGGAAGTGGCGGTGCGGTCCCCTACGGCACTGCGTAGGATCCTACGGTCTTGGCGTGCATCCGTGCGTCGCTGCGGTCCGGTCCCAGGTCGACGGGCACGTGCACCTTCCGCCGACCACTGGCGACAACATCGATGTACTGTGGAGACCTCACGCCCCACGTGTCGAGCAATTCGGCGGTACGTCCACCCGGCCTCCCGCATGCCCATTATACGCCCTCGCTCAAAGTCCGTCAACTGCACATACGGTTCACGTCCACGCTGTCGCGGCATGCTACCACTGTTAAAAGACTGCGATGGAGCTCCGTATGCCGCGGCAAACTGGCTGACACTGACGGCGGCGGTGCACAAATGCTGCGCAGCTAGCGCCATTCGACGGCTAACACCGCGGTTCCTGGTGTGTCCGCTGTGCCGTGCGTGTGATCATTGCTTGTACAGCCCTCTCGCAGTGTCCGGAGCAAGTATGGTGGGTCTGACACACCGGTGTCAATGTGTTCTTTTTTCCATTTCCAGGAGTGTACTATGGTACCCATCTGGGACGCTATCGGGCACCAACACCGCGTTCTCCAATCAGTGTTATTTATTATGCGAAGTATACGACCAGTGCGAAGACATCTCACGTTACATACATCAAGAAAATATACCAAGAAACTGTCGGAACCCTGATATCCAGAATCAGTGATGCATTTGTTTCTAAAGACGGACAAACAAGCTATTAAGCATGCAGTCATATTGTTTTCCTCATCAGTGCGCGTCCACCGACAGTAAAGATTTCAGCGGTAAAGAAAGCAAACTTTGCACAACAACAGAAAATGTCTGTGAATATGGGAGAACATGATGAAACGAATTATGATGTGAAGAAAGTTGCGATGCTTATGCTCCTACCTGGAGTTTTAAAATAAAACTAATGTTTATTAATTTCCACGCTATTACACCGATAGTGCAATGCGATGAATGAATAACTAATGTTTGTGGCTCAGTAGTGTCAAAAAACGTTGACATGCAAGATCGCATTCTGTTTCACCGAAAATACTGCTCATGGAAAAGACCAGCAAATGTTACTAAACAGTAATGATTACGGATAATTTCAAATTACGCTAGTCGCAAATGTTAGAATTAAAGTTCACACGTACAGGCCTTGGTGACTATACCAGTGTCCTACCGCAAAAACTAAATCTTCGACTAATTATCCAGCTCACTGCGCTGAGAATCTTCGAAAGTTAATCACGAGTTGCTTATTACGGACCAAACACCAAGTCCCTGGGAGAGTTAAGGTACTGAACGGTAATACTTCTCGCTACAAATATTTTGCCAACGTAGCTAAATCGTTGGCCAAACCGACACATTTGCCTCGCACAAACGAGTCTCATACAACGTAAAATAAAATAAAACAAAATAAAAACTTGGTTTCTCTCTTTACTCCACAGAGAATGGACAATAGATACCATCAGTGTTAATCTTATAATGTTTTCTACCTATTGTTTTTTGCTGTGAGTGGGGATAAGCCAGAATTTATTTTGGATTTTAGAGGAAAAAAATTGCCTTGCTCACAAAATATTCTTTTCTATGCAAAACGTTATTACATGAACTGTGGTTTTTATTGTTTTTGTCGTATAAAAACTGTTATATCGCTACATAAAGCCCCAACACACCACCACATGTTATATCGCTAACTACTTTATAGTGAAATTAAGTTGTGGAAGTCACTAACATAATGTTCCGAAATGATGTCTTTGAATGTACAAATCGTAGACCCAGATAGGCAAATCCTTGACTAGAAAATGAGTCCTCATCTGTTAAACTGCCTTTTTTCCCTCATCCCCCCCCCCCCAAAAGAAAAATCTTTGATGTCTAAATAATAAGTTTTACATGAATGCAATCTAAATGTTCCTGTTTTGAGAACACTGTCAAGTCGTTCTTCGTATCTGCCAAATTCTTGGTGATCTTCTGAAGAAGTACCGACTGTTACTTCTTCTGTTCACCCTATAAATTCCTAAAACACAGTCCTACATTTTAAATTAGCCGGAATAGAAGTCACATTAAAGTACACTTTAAAATAACTTTTGGTTAATGTAATTGGAACGCGAATTTGATTACCATGTACTTAAATTTAGAGACATGTTTCATTAACCAGAACGTTAGCTTTAAAGTATAATTTAATGTGACATGTGTTTCGGCTAACTTAAAATGTAGAGTTGTGTTTCCGGTGCATGTGGGGTGAACAGAAACAGTAATCGACAGAGTTTCTTCAATAAAAACAAGAATTTACGGAATCTCAGCACATGAGATTATGCTGGATTAAGGTATATGGAGAAAGTAAGCGGTCATTTAGACTGTATTCACGTAAAGTTTATTATCTGGAAGGCAAAGGTTATGATGATTCTCTTTGAAAAACTAGGGAGATCAAAAACATTTATTTGACCAAATTAGGAGTCATTTTTGGTCGATGAGATTTTGTTCGGAAACTTGTCACTACGTCGACTTAATGCACTTAGAGGCAAAGCAAGTTAAGCATTTCAATGTTTCAATGAAGTTAATATAGACATAACAACTTTCATTTGGAAAACATAATAAGAAACCACAATTCACACAATAGCTTTAGTTTTTGTGTTCACAAAACATTTTTTGAGCAAGATAAATTTCGTTCCTTACTCTCTTGAACCTAAAACAGATTCCGACATGTTCGTATTCCGCCCAGGGGCCAATAAATAAACAACGTAATAAGAGTAACGCTCATCTCACGGGCGTGAAAGGAAACGCAAACTTTTGATTTTAATTAATTGCTTTAATTACTTATTTATTTTTGTTATAAAAGCATGAGCTAGGTCCCAAATGTAATTATAAGTTGGAATTAGGCAGAATTCCTATACTCTCATTTAATTTTGATTTTCCTATCGCTTTTTGGTTATATCACTTTTCTGTAATTTCAAAACTGTTTCTATGCACCCTGTTTCGCTGTATATGTCTTAATCTCTCGATACCAACATACGTAACGACCTTGTAAAGTACTAACCCTTAAACAGTTGAAATGTATCTTAATTTTATGCTGACACTACTAATAGAGTTTCCTTCCTATGGAGAAACGCCCCCATTTCGAAGAGTGTACTCAGAATCACCGTAGTACTTCTAGTTCTCACATAATTGACGATATTAATAATACACATTTACTTCCACCTAATTTTGACTTAATTTATATGACAGGCATAGAAATTCATATTTATTTTGATAACTAGGCCTTCATACTAGTGCATGCCGCTGTGTCAAACATTCTGCTATTTATGCAGCTTCTCAAAAGTCGCTAATCGATTTCGGTAATAAGTGAAAACCTCCTGCTACCTACCCCTTCGTATGAACGTTGTAGGTGCATTTATTTCTAGATAGCTCTAACCGAGATCTTTTGACACATTACTCTCATATCAGTTTTGTGAACAGATATAATTACTCTGAAAGTACGATAATTGGCAACGGCCTCCTGCCAGCTAACCACCCTGTGAACAATGCGATTATATTTGTAAACAGCTCTCTCCAAGATCTATATATGACACCTCGTTGAATATCTATAAATTTTTTTAACAGAGTTAATTAATTTCTGAAAGTGGTAGTGAAATATGTTTTTTACTATGTGTACCTCTGGAATTGCTAGTTGTATTAGAAAGATATCACAACCAGTCAATTTCCTCTCAATTTTTGTCATCAAATATCCGTTTCTACATATTGAGTACCAATACTCCTTTGTGAAATATGGTAATATGAGCAATGCCGCTACGTCATTTTTACCGTCTGTGCAAACGCTAGCAGTAGTCCACAGTTGTAGAGCTGCACAGTTTACAACGGTCGCGGTTTTCCATCCACCAACAAATGAGAGCCCATCTCATGATGTGATGTGAGGCACACCCTGTTCAAATGGATCTCGCTTACAAGTCGGCCTGCCCCAGTAAACCAGTGGGTGGCTGCCAGCTGTCATTCTGCTGTCAAATTGTTCTTCCATAGGACATGTCATCTGATGAGTATTTCATTTCGTTACGTTACACTATCCATTACAAGACTAATACCAGCTGTGAATGGGGTTACCTAAAATAGCAGGTATCAGTGCTGCGAATGGTTTGTAAGAGAGTGACAGGTTTTCGGTTTGAGCTAGCTGTTCCGATGACGAGTGTTTGACTCTTCAACTCACTATAGCTGAGCAGCTAGACATGGAAGTGAATGTAGTAACATAAGGTGTGGTCTCTTATGGCGCCATTTGATTGATCCCTTCAACTTTGATGGTGTATTAGTCACACTGGTCGCATGCACCTCAATATCCTTCAAGCATTGATTTTTCTCTGTCATTCCGTAGCTGTTTTGTGGAAGACAGAAATATGACACCCTTGCTCTCATCCTCGTGTCTGGCGTATTTGGGATTCTCTACCTGGACCGTCAGTCGTCGAAGAGGTGCTATTGTGACCTAAACATGGCGTCGCATCTAACACCTCCTAGTCTTTATTTCTCGGCGATCTTGAGGAGTAAATGTTATATAGAACCATCATCCGCCTGAAAACGATCCGAAACGAATGAGCAACCGTCACTGCAAACACACTGATAAAAGTAGTTCACGGGACAGATTAGACGTACTACTCAACTACCGGCACTGTATGCCTAGAGCACGTGACATGAGTCATCAACACCATTATGATGGTAACTGTGCTCGACTCGGTTTTTCAAGATACTGACTTCAAACATTTTTGGAGGACATGTATTATAAAATTAGTGGATAATAACGGAAACATGAAATGTTCTCCCTAAAACTTACATAAAATTCTATACTCTCAAACGAGAAAAATGGAAATGACTTCTCAGTATACAAATAATTTTACTGGATCGAATGCTACACTTTGTACGTGGCAATTTTTAGTAGTGTGCATACAAAAAATTAAGTAACGGCTGAATACACTCCTGAAAAGAAGGGAAAGACTTCAGTGTTAGAGTAATGTTGACAAGTGATTGTATCGTATTGAATGGTTAGGAGGTCATTACGCAATCACCGTAACGTCTGGAGCCCCGAAACGACCACATTCGTCAGTGTTCACTGTACAGTGTTGCAATATTGAGTGTACTGTATTCAAAGAAATGGTCATTACGTCCTCATTGTAACATCTGAAACGCTAAAACAATCAATTTGGACAACAGTCACCGATCAACGTTATTGTGTTACACAGTGCTCCTTCCCACGTGCGTCTTTCCAGTGGGGGGGGGGGGGGGTGAGTCGAGTCTGATTTCATGTTTGTGACTGTCGATTGGTGACTCCATCTAACAGTGGTGCAGACGGGGCGCAGCTCTTTATTGCGGAACATCCACATGCACCAACGACCATCCGACAGATATTAACCGCACTTGTTGAGCAATGGAAGCCCTATCGCAACTAAGTACTAACCTTGTGACCAACTTGGGAGCACTCTTCAAAGAAAGATTTGCTGTCCGTGGTGATCACACTCCCTACTAGGAACTTATCGTAATGCCCACTGGTGTCTTCAGTGTAATTATTGTCTATGAATGAGTCATTTATGTTCGTCTCACGGCGTGTTTCTTTCAGTTATCTACTGTACTTTGCCGCAGCAGGTCTTTCTGTGTGTGGTACAAGTTGCATCGTGCTAAGTTACTTGGCGGTCACAGTGATGCGAAACTTACTGACATCCTTAGTTTTTTGTGACAAATGTATTTCTGCTTTATGATGTAACCGCTGTAAAATTGTGATGCAGAATTTTTTTTCTATCGTAGGTGCTGCTCACGCTGACGACATCGCCTACGTTTGGAAGCCAAGGTTGCTGAGAATCCCCGAACCGACCTCTGTAGAAAGCCGTACCATCGCCTCTATGACCAAGCTCTGGACGAATTTCGCTAAAACAGGGTACACTTACAGTGTATTATTGCCCTTTCGGATGAATCTAATACAGTTTCTGCCTAATACGTTTCTATAATTACCTAAATTACTCGTAAGCAAGGAGAATACAAACTTCCTGGCAGATTAAAACAATGTACCAGACCGAGGTTCGAACTCGAGACGTTTCTCTTTTGCGGACAAGTGCTCTACCAACTTTTTTTACCTAATTTTGTTTATTAATTCTCGTTGCATTTGTTCGCTGCGGACGTCCCATGACACTGGTTCAAGTTCATCGATGATCCGTTCACTCAGTTTTTTATTACAGAGAGCAGCTAACCCTCTGCCCGAATACTCTGAGCTACCATGTCGGTGCCAAACTGAGCACTCCAAGCACAACACACGACCCTTTCTCATACCTTTACTTCCGCCAGTACCCTGTCTCCTACATTCTCAATTTCACAGAAGTTCTCCTGCGAAACTTGCACAGCTGCAGTTCTGCGAGATTCGTAGGAGAGCTTCTGTGAATTTGGAAAGGTAGGAGACGGGGTACTGGCGGAAGTAAAGGAATGAGAACGGGTCGTGAGTCGTGGTTGGTTAGCTCAGTTGGTAGAGCACTGGCCCACGTGAAGCAAAGGACCCGAGTTCGAGTCTCAATCTGCCACACAGTTTAACCTGCGAGGAGGTTTCACATCAGCGCACACTCCGCTGCAGCATGAAAATTTAATTCAAGAAAAATATGAGCTTAACATTACATCAGCGTTTTTTTTAAGTGACTGTACGTGGAACACAAACTGTGGCAATCTTACCAACTCCTAAAAAACGTTCCCCCTAGCACCAATTCGAAATCCCCATAAATTTCCCTTCGAACCCCCTAAAATTTCGAATACGCATCTGTGTGTGATAGAAACTATGAACTATGAATAAAAAAACATTCTGCTAGGAATAAATGGTTCAAATGGCTCTGAGCACTATGGGACTCAACTGCCGTGGTCATTAGTCCCCTAGAACTTAGAACTACTTAAACCTAACTAACCTAAGGACATCACACACATCCATGCCCGAGGCAGGATTCGAACCTGCGACCGTAGCAGTCGCACGGTTCCGGACTGCGCGCCTAGAACCGCGAGACCACCGCGGCCGGCTGCTAGGAATAAATAATGATTTTATTTACATAGATTTTATAATCTAAATACCCCATAAGATAAACAGACACTGGTGAACGTTTTTGACTAAGGCTTAAGCGTTGTGATGATTTTAATTGATTTAAAAATAGACATCTTTTTGTAAGGATGATTGATTCATTATTTGAAAAACTTAGTAATGCTGTTTTTTAACGTCCACCAATAACAGTACAATACCGTTCAGCGCTTGCGCGGTACTAATCTCTTTCCCGTTGCCTTGGAGGCTAGAGTAAACCATTCTCACCATTACCCCGTCTACTTGTACATATATCTTAGATGTTGCCGACCGCAGCGCCGCCACAAGAGGTACCGCTTTCGTGTCCACTGCTGAAGCATTCTGTGCAAATTCTTTTGCTCTAGTCTCCATGATCTCAACCGCTGTCGTTCACGAGCGCTTTCTGTCTTTCGGTTAGAGTCCCCCCACAAATCTCCCCGTAAAAATGAAGCCCCTCCAAAAAACCTTTTCTATCTATCTTCCTGCTAAATTTGTGGGGAAAACCGTAATTTGGCAACACTGGAATGGTGTCGGGCAGGACGTCGTTGGTCTTCTTAATACCACATTGGCATTTACGTCAAGATCGTACAGGGAAGAATTCGGGAAGGCTACACAGTGATTTGAACCCAGTTCCTGACGAAAGCAGGCCTATTGTGGACCCCCACAGTGTTATCTCCGTAGGTGGGTGCAGTACTCCACAAAACTACATTCACTGGAATTTCCATAAAGTTATTCGTTCTCATTGGGCTTAGAAACGCCACATGTGTTGTGAAGTAGAGTGAATGTAGTGTTACAAAGAATGTGTTGTCACTACCATCGGACTTTATTGGGTGGAATCAGTAATGTGATTTTTCGTCACGTAAGTGGAATATTTAATGTTATATTGTGTTTTTCTATTCTTTCCTCCTTGTCCTGGTAGCTACATAGAAAGAATATTGTTACAAAGAGCAGGTTTACAGGATCGAATCACAGTGTAGGTCCTAATTTTAATGTGTAAGGTACGATCACATTTCAGAAACGTGAATTTTTCTTTCCCTTATAATGATTTCCGTTAGGTATATGCTTACTTGTGATGCAGCTTTTCTTTGGCAAAACCTGTAATACCTGCATCAACATGATTTTCTTGCCGTTCACTTGTGATTTCAAATTTGTTCGCAGCAATCCCACTCCAGACCCGAATGACCCAGTGCTTGGTGTGTCCTGGCCAACTTTCAGTGTTGACAACGGGAAGTACCTGGAGATCAGCAACAGTGGACTCGCCATCAGGGAAAACATGCTCAAGGACAGGATGGACTTCTGGGATGACGTGCACAATAAGAGACTGTACCTGCAGTGAGCGACTTCAGTTTGGTGTTGCTCCTAACGACGTTCTCATATCGAGTACCTGAAAGCGATTATAAGAATCATTAGGCAAGTTTCAACAACACCATGGAGAATAAAGAATCAACTGAATTTTTAGTCGTTATGAAAATAAATACTTTGTAGTTGTTGCTTGCTCCAGTTGGGTCTTTTTAATATGACAGCAAGATACACACAGCTACAGCTGCTACTTTGACCTATTTTACACAACATGTCCCGCGTAGACGCACATGCTGCCACCTGACACTCCGGCCCGTTATTGGAGCAGTCTGTAAACCGGCAATAGACGTATTCGTGAAGGAGTGGCCTTGGAACATGCCACTAGCATTTGCTCACTAAGCTGTGGAGAAACAAACCGAAACCGAACGAAGTATAAACAGGGCATCGACAGGCTAATTCAGATAATATTATTCCATATCAGTTCTGCAAGTGTCTACTGCAGTCTGTGCATGATTTCGAGACAGATCTGAAATACATTCTGAATAAAGTGTGACTGTACTTCAACAATTAGATACTGATTACAAAAGATTATTGTAAAACTTACAGAGTAAAATCCATTATCGAATGAATGCGTAATAGAATACATTAAAACTAAGAATAGGTAAAGACAAAAAACAAGGGTTTTATGGTGACCCAATCTAGATTACAAGCTCAATTATGGTTAAAGATACAGTAGATAGTGTAAATACAAAAATTTACAAAAAACTACTGATGCACAAATGGAAAAATATCAGAATACTAAGTAGTGTGTAATGCATTGAAAATTACGGTACAAAAAACGCTTAGCAAAGTGAATGAGTAGAATGGGTTCGAAAGTATGTGAAATGTGTATAAACTGAATAGATAAATTTGAAAAGAAGGGTTGTATTTAAATAAGTTAAACATATTAAAATTAGGTATGGGCTGTATTCCTCCATTTTCTGTAAGCAACTAAAGGAATCGCCTATGGTGCATATAAGAGCAGAATAAACTATAGCTTTCGTTTTTTTTTCTGAAGTTGATTTTTCGCCGAATTAGAATAAGAGTATTGTTGTTGGCAGAGATAATGATTTTTATGGTAATTAGCGTTGTTCGTAAATTCACGTTTAACAGGTGAAAAGATGTGAGAGGAAGTAACATTGAGTGGACAGCTGGATATTTGTTTTGTTTCGTATTTATCTTATTACGACTTTCTACGAATTCAAAGTCTCTAAATTTTTACATTGTGTTCATCTTCCCTGTAGTCATGAGTAATTCTTTATTAATACATACATATACAAATTATCATAATATGCAGGAAATAGCGATTTATTTTTAACCTGGTTTGAATGCATTAATTTCTTAAGGCTGACGCTCTACAACACCTCTACCTTCAGTTTTTTGTTTACTTTTAATATTTTCTGCTATGTCATGATTGCATTGTCAAAGATTACTTTTACTCTGTGACTTTCGCAGACACATCTCTCCTACCCATTAGCCAGCTCACATATCTGAAAACAGTCCCTTATTGTCTGATGATAGCCTTGAAAATCAAGAACACGTTTATAACGTATATAAATATTGTAGAACGTCCACTGACTGTGCCTTCTACAGGGAATAAATACATAATATACAGTGTACTGTATTCGAGGTACATGCTGGCCGTTGAAATATCAAAATAAGGAGAGATGGAAAGTATGGCGAGTTCCTTGGTCGTGTGTGAACAGTACAGAAACACGAATACACGACTGAATTTGTAGAATGTCTGTGGTATACTGGGTGCAAAATTTAATACACGGAGCTGTCACCTATGGTAGCAACAATGGTTTTAACCAGGCTTAGTTTTGAGTTGATATTAGCTTGATAGACAGATACGAGTACATAATCCCATGCTACTTTAACTCTGTGTCGGAGTTCATCAGTAATAGTGGCCGGCGAGTGGTAGCGTGCCAGTCTCTCATTAATCACTGGCCAAACATTTTTCAGTGGGACAGCGATGTGCAGATCATACTGGCCAAGGACAAAGTCGCACACCATCTGGATCGAGGTGGGTCAGAACAATAGGGTAACGTGCTGCTGTATCTTCTTGAAACACATCTTGTGGAGACTTGGAACGAAAGGAAATAAAAAAATTAAAAAAAATTGACATGGAATATCCAAATGAGACGGAACTCGGTAAATTTGATGTGCATGTACAGACAAACAAATGGTTACAATTTCAGAAGAATTGGATGATTAACTCAGGAGAAAAAGCGCCACAATTTGAGGAAGTCAATAAAGCGTTATTGCCCTTCTGGCCCTTATGCAAACAGTTATTCAGCTTGGCATTGTCTGACAAAGTTGATGGATGTCAACCTGAGGAATATCATGACAAATTCGGTCCACTATGTGCGTTAGACAGTCAGAATCCTGAAATGGTTGGAGTGCTCTGCCCATGAAGCACCAACCTTTCTCAGTTGAAAAGAGATCCGGAGACCATACTGGTCACAGTAGGTTTTATCAACCACGAAGACAACCTGTAGGAACGCGCGCTGTGTGCGGGCGGATATTATCTTGCTGAAACATAAGCTCAGGATGGCTTGCCATGAAGGGCTACAAAGCTGGGCATAAACTATCGTCGACGTGCCGCTCTGCTGTAAAGGTGGCGCGTATGACGATCAAATTAAATGGCAAATCAGACCATCAAACCTTGTTGTCGGGCTGTATGGCGGGCGACAGTCTGGGTGGTATATCACCACGGTCTGGGGGATCTCCAGACACGTATTCGGCCTGGAATCACATTGACTGCAGTAGAACTGTCTTCAGTGATGGAGTCTCGCTGTAAACTGAGCCTCGATGACCAGCGAAGTACGTACCTGGATACGTTCCAGACACTGATGGGATACCAACCTGTCTGTCGTCCACCATACGGCCAGAAACCATGAATGCTGGTCTGGAGTGCCATTCATTTGATAACAGGACCCTTTGGGTTGTTATTTGCCACACTCTTACAGCAAAGCGGTACCTCGACGATATTCTACGCTCCGTTTTGTTGTTCTTCATGGCAAGTCATTCTGGGATTACGTTTCACCAAGACAATGCCAGATCGCACACGACGAGAGTTTTTACTGGTTGTATTTATGCTTGCCAAACCATACCTTGGACAGACAGATCTCTGGATATCTCCCCAATTGACAACGCCAACAACCTGTTCACGATTGTAACTAGCACACCAGTGGGACAGATTGTGGCACGTTATCCATTAGGAGGATTCCAACAACTCTATCAATCCATGCCAAACCGAATATCTGCCTTTGTAAGGGCCACAGGGAGACTAACTCGTTATTGACTTCCTCAGTTTGTGAAGCTCTTTATATTTAATGACTCATCCAAGTCTTCTGAAATTGAAACCATTTGTTTGCCTGTACACATGCATCACATCTACTGACTTCTATCCCTTTCGGATAATTACTTCTTGTTGCAACCTCTTTTTCCCCCTAAGGTGTGTAGCGACAGCTGTTCACATTACTGCTATGAAGAGGTGAACGTGCGCACAGACAATTAATAATATCACTGCTAGTTCTGGAGCGTTGTGATGAAGACAGATGCAGTCTTTCAACGTTCGCTTTCCTCTGAACCTTCACATATGAATACATCCGTCATGAGTCTGTACACAGAGACACATTTGTTCATTGCTGTCATTGGGCTCACCACTGCCAGCACAGACGAAACAAATAACATATATGTTCTCTCGAGTGCTAGTTGCGTGTGGCCGTTAAGTTTGTGTCTGACAATCCTCTCACAGCCCAAAAAGCCCTCAATCAAACGCGCAATTTTTTCAAATTCTTTCCCTTGCTACGTGCAAACCATTAGACCTACAGGAAAAAATAGGCAGAACCTTTCACGAAATTTAATGCAGCTAATGTAGTACTAGAATACGTTTTCGCTACAGGCCGTAGCTTTCGAATTATTCAAGAGAAACGTACAAAGCGACTTTCAAACGCGTTTTTCTTGAATATCTCGAAAATTGCGGCCTTCAGCGAAACCATAAGCCACTAAAAAACGTTCCAGTACATTTTTCTGTAGGAATAATAGTTTGTGCATAGAATATTCAATAAATTAATAACTTGTGTTTCACTGAGTTTCATTTCGGTATATTCACTGCGGCATAGGGCACGCACGGTTAACAATCATATGGCCCTGCGGAGAGATATTTTGAATACCCCATATAACGTTAAAGTTTTAACAAATACTATGAGTAAACGTTTTGAGATTCGACTGGTTACGATAAAGCGCTAACCCAGACTTACAGTATTCTCAATATGTGATGTATTACCCAGTGCGTAATCAGGGTTTGCATCACTTTTGTCACTAGCGACCTTGCCAAACATCCATTTCTTTACTCTTTTACAAGATTTCGACTTTGCCACTATGGCATAGCTCTGTTTTCATCCAAGTATAGGGGTAAAACAAATTATGTAGCCGATAAATGCTTTCTAGCCGTTCAAATGGAGCTCCTGGTTGGCGGCATGAAGTGCAGCTAAACCCACGACGTACAGCGTGATTTTCAATAAACTGAAGATTAGTATTTTATTCTGCTAACGACTCCAGTTGTGGATGTATAAACAGTAACGAATTGTTGAACATATTGAGCGATCTATATCAACGGCCTTACCGCAGTGGTAACATCGGTTCCCGTCATATAACCGAAGTTAAGCGCTGTCAGGCTGGTCTAGCACTTGGATGAACGACCATGAGGTCTGCTGAGTGCATTGGTAAGCGAGGTGCACCCAGCCCTTGTGAGAAATGGAAAAAAGAACACATTGACACCGGTGTGTCAAACCCACCATACTTGCTCCGGACACTGCGAGAGGGCTGTACAAGCAATGATCACACGCACGGCACAGCGGACACACCAGGAACCGCGATGTTGGCCGTCGAATGGCGCTAGCTGCGCAGCATTTGTGCACCGCCGCCGTCAGTGTCAGCCAGTTTGCCGTGGCATACGCAGCTCCATCGCAGTCTTTAACACTGGTAGCATGCCGCGACAGCGTGGACGTGAACCGTATGTGCAGTTGACGGACTTTGAGCGAGGGCGTATAGTGGGCATGCGGGAGGCCGGGTTGACGTACCGCCGAATTGCTCGACACGTGGGGCGTGAGGTCTCCACAGTACATCGATGTAGTCGCCAGTGGTCGACGGAAGGTGCACGTGCCCGTCGACCTGGGACCGGACCGCAGCGACGCACGAATGCACGCTAAGACCGTAGGATCCTACGCAGTGCCGTAGGGGACCGCACCGCCACTTCCCAGCAAATTAGGGACACTGTTGCTCCTCGGGTACCGGCGAGGACCATTCGCAACCGTCTCCATGAAGCTGGGCTACGGTCCCGCACACCGTTAGGCCGTCTTCCGCTCACGCCCCAACATCGTGCAGCCCGCCTCCAGTGGTGTCGCGACAGGCGTGAATGGAGGGACGAATGGAGACGTGTCGTCTTCAGCGATGAGAGTCGCTTCTGCCTTGGTGCCAATGATGGTCGTATGCGTGTTTGGCGCCGTGCAGGTGAGCGCCACAATCAGGACTGCATACGACCGAGGCACACAGGGCAAACACCCGGCATCATGGTGTGGGGAGCGATCTCCTACACTGGCCGTACACCTCTGGTGATCGTCGAGGGGACACTGAATAGTGCACGGTACATCCAAACCGTCATCGAACCCATCGTTCTACCATTCCTAGACCGGCAAGGGAACTTGCTGTTCCAACAGGACAATGCACGTCCGCATGTATCCCGTGCCACCCAACGTGCTCTAAAAGGTGTAAGTCAACTACCCTGGCCAGCAAGATCTCCGGATCTGTCCCCCATTGAGCATGTTTGGGACTGGATGAAGCGTCGTCTCACGCGGTCTGCACGTCCAGCACGAACGCTGGTCCAGCTGAGGCGCCAGGTGGAAATGGCATGGCAAGCCGTTCCACAGGACTACACCCAGCATCTCTACGATCGTCTCCATGGGAGAATAGCTGCCTGCATTGCTGCGAAAGGTGGATATACACTGTACTAGTGCCGACATTGTGCATACTCTGTTGCCTGTGTCTATGTGCCTGTGGTTCTGTCAGTATGATCATGTGATGTATCTGACCCCAGGAATGTGTCAATGAAGTTTCCCCTTCCTGGGAGAATGAATTTACGGTGTTCTTATTTCAATTTCCACGAGTGTAATAGGCTAGTCATGATGGAGTGGGAGAGGGTAGGAAAGACGCTATTCGTCAGTTCGGCGGTTTGGCTGTGATTGGTGACAGTCTGTAAATCAGCATATGGCTTCTGGTGGGTGCGTATTCTTTCTGGTATGCGTGGAAATGCACCGACAGTTTCCCTACAGTTGTTTATGCTGTCGCGTCCGCTCCCGGTGAGGCTTCTGCGAGTTCGCGGCCCTTTCGGCTGGGATTGTTAGCAGCCAGGACGCAGGAAATCTTGAAATCTTGTAGACGTCTTGTCTATTGATATCGTCAGTCTATGTTAATAATTTATATCTTCTCTCAAATTTTGTGTTGTAGCGTCCACCACTCTTTCACCAGCAAAAGGGATTCCTGGAATAAGAGACGTTGTCCATAGTCCATAGCCGATTTAGTGTCCTGTGCTAATCACACATAGCTTTCGTGTTTCGCTTCTCCTGTGCTGACTGGTCTCCCCGTCTCCCCTATGTAGGCAACTCCGCACTCACACTGTAGTTCATATACTCCTGCAGTATTTAGTCTGTTGACTACAGCCTTCGTGGTACCTATCATGTTGTGGATTCCATGGTTGCTGTGGAAAATCGGTTTGAAACCTACACGGCGGAGGACGTTACCCAGCCGTTCACTGCCGCCCTTCACTTGTGGTAAGTGCACTAACGGAAGCTATACTTCATTGCCATCTTCTCTTCTTTTATTTCGGCTGGCCGTTGTCGCTTTTCTTATAACGTTGTTGTCATAAGCCGTTCGAGTGAAACGTGTGGTGTAGCTCTCTCAATTCTACTTTTATGTTGTGTCACTTATTCGGTAAGCACGGGCGGTCAGCGTGAGGAGAAATGGATGATTGTGGCTCTCCGCGTGCAGGTACCGAGTTCTGTTGGCTGGATTCCGGTACACCTTGTGTCTCAGTGTCCCATCTGCAATTATGTATATACCACCACGTCCCAAAATGGTCACCCATATTTGTTTGCGGTTTCATGGGTAAAATGAATATCCTTATGCAAGATGTTTAAATGCCGAACGGAGCTTCCCAACTTTGGCTCCCATTGTAGCCAGATAATGAATGTGTCGTGTACATACCGCAGATAGCAACGGGGGTGTAAGCGTGCCGAAGCTAGGGGCCGTTTACTCAAAAGCTTTCATGAAGATATCCGCAACGACTGGGGTGAGGGGGAGCCCATTGGCACTCCATCTAATTGGTCGTAATATTTTCACACGTCGATGACAGGCATATGCGCCGGCCGGGGTGGCCGAGCCATTCTCCAAGTTCGAATCCTGCCCTGGGCATGGATGTTTGTGATGTCCTTAGGTTAGTAAGGTTTAAGTAGTTCTAAGTTCTAGGGGACTGACCTCAGAAGTTAATTCCCATTGCGCTCAGAGCCATTTGAACCATTTGAACAGGCATAAGCGCTCAGTATCACATATATCAGGTGGAATCTGCTGCGTAGGATGCGAAAGGTCTTCTCTATAAATATGTTGGTAAAGAGAGACTTATATCGAAACTAACCAGAACGTCAATTGATTGTATCAATTGCTCGTTAACTAGTCGTACAAAGTGGGAAGAATACTTCTCATACGAATCTGTTATTCCCACAACGAGTCGCAATTTAGATGTCAGATGTTTTGCTACTTAATAGGTAGGTGAGTCGATACCATTCACTACAGGCCTCAGTGGGTAGCCCTCCTTGTGGATCTTATCTAACCCATAAATTATAGATGGCAATGAAAGTTTGTTGATGAGCCTCTTGGCGTGTCAGGATGAGTTATCGAGCTCTATACTTGAGTGCCCTCACGTGGGGTTAAACCTTAGTTTTCGGTAAATGAGATCGCTCAGCAGTTTGTCCATTTTCTTTTCATATTCAGCAGTCTCCATCAAAATCGAAGCGTGTCCTTTGTCTGCATGTAGGACCACAAATATCTTTATTATTCCTGAGCTCATTTTACAGCCTGTCTTTTTCTTGTGTCCTATTATGTCTTGGTGGCTTTGCTCCTTGTAATATTCTGACGGTTTTCTGTTTCATCTTTTCTGTTTCGACCTGTGGTACGATGGTTGTAAATTTATAATTAAAGTATTGTGTACAATGACGCTTTACAACAACCAGAACAATTTCAATCACAAATCCGTCATTTGAATGTAAAATCTAAGAATTTGGATTTATTGTTCTTCTTCTCAAACATCTTATTCGCTTTAAGTGTTCTTCACTCTATCCTTTATCGTTACGTGAAATGTACTACGCAATGTTTGGTTACGAGGTACAGATCACTGATATATCGAAATAATGGCTGCCGTAAGAGAAATGTGCTTACTGAGAGTTTCTGTTACAACTGACTATTGAGGAGTCATAGTACTCCGTTTTTTCGGGGACTTTTTGTAGATTTCACTGATGAGCCTTGTACAACTCTTTAGAAAGGCAATAGGAATGGGATGTTTTGGTATGACATGCGAAAACAGTTTTTTTTTGCGCATAACAACAATGGAAACATGTCAACTCTTCGGGTGAATAACATTTTGGCTACACTAGGTCGATGGTCGCCTCCACAAACGCCGTGAGCGAGGTGAACGGCGGCTCAAAACGTCCTGCGCGCCACAGACGCAGTTAACGGGGGCAGTGTTATGCTGTGTGAGACATTCTCCTGCGTTGCGTGGTACTGTGGTAGTAATCGAAGACATGCTGACAGCTGCGAACACGTGAATCCCTTCACGCTTGATGTCTTCCCCGACGGCGATGTCTCCTTCCAACAGTTTAATTGTCCCTGTCTCGGAACCAGAATCTTGCTACAGTCGTTTGAGGAGCGTTATGCTGACGCTTCCGTGACCTAATTCGCCTGATGTAAACGCTATGGAACCCATCTGGTTCGCTATCGGCCGCCATCATCAAGCAGGCAAATCACTGGATCGTTATTTACATGAATTACGTGACCTCTGCGTAGACATCTAAGGCCACAAACATACCACCAAACTGTCGGATCCGTGATACCCAGAATCAGTGCGTATTCGTTCCAGTGACGGACAAACAGGTGGTCATAATGTTGGCTCGTCATTGTATTTGCAGTACACTGAATTCGTTTACATTTAAATTCAAAACACGATTGTGTATGAATTACAGAATACCATCATTACATGTTTTGTTTATTATTCAAAATACGTCATCTTAGTTTGTGATGGGGAAAACCTTTATCACAGCATAATAACTCCGTACATACATACCGTAGACAGCTTTACACGTAACTGCTTTTCGTGGTTGTCCTGTATCAAAGCATGTAGTTCACTTAATGCCAATTTAACTTTTGTTACAAGCCGCCTTTATAGTGCTGCAATTTTAATGGCCGGCAGTATATTTAAACCCGACTGCGTCTAGGGCACTTAAATATTACCAGATTACTGTTAATGTCCAAGATGCTACCCCAGGCGGGTGTAAAATAAATGTGAGCAACGGAAAATACTGAACGCCAAAATGAAGATTTGGCCCTGTCTGAATACCCTCTGAAGTAGCTCTTAGGATGTCGTAATGGTGATGTTATTTCTTTCATCTTGCTCTTTAACGTATAAATTACAACATAAACATAAACGAATGATTAAGAGAACTACACTCCTGGAAATTGAAATAAGAACACCGTGAATTCATTGTCCCAGGAAGGGGAAACTTTATTGACACATTCCTGGGGTCAGATACATCACATGATCACACTGACAGAACCACAGGCACATAGACACAGGCAACAGAGCATGCACAATGTCGGCACCAGTACAGTGTATATCCACCTTTCGCAGCAATGCACGCTGCTATTCTCCCATGGAGACGATCGTAGAGATGCTGGATGTAGTCCTGTGGAACGGCTTGCCATGCCATTTCCACCAGGCGCCTCAGTTGGACCAGCGTTCGTGCTGGACGTGCAGACCGCGTGAGACGACGCTTCATCCAGTCCCAAACATGCTCAATGGGGGACAGATCCGGAGATCTTGCTGACCAGGGTAGTTGACTTACACCTTTTAGAGCACGTTGGGTGGCACAGGATACATGCGGACGTGCATTGTCCTGTTGGAACAGCAAGTTCCCTTGCCGGTCTAGGAATGGTAGAACGATGGGTTCGATGACGGTTTGGATGTACCGTGCACTATTCAGTGTCCCCTCGACGATCACCAGAGGTGTACGGCCAGCGCAGGAGATCGCTCCCCACACCATGATGCCGGGTGTTTGCCCTGTGTGCCTCGGTCGTATGCAGTCCTGATTGTGGCGCTCACCTGCACGGCGCCAAACACGCATACGACCATCATTGGCACCAAGGCAGAAGCGACTCTCATCGCTGAAGACGATACGTCTCCATTCGTCCCTCCATTCACGCCTGTCGCGACACCACTGGAGGCGGGCTGCACAATGTTGGGGCGTGAGCGGAAGACGGCCTAACGGTATGCGGGACCGTAGCCCAGCTTCATGGAGACGGTTGCGAATGGTCCTCGCCGATACCCCAGGAGCAACAGTGTCCCTAATTTGCTGGGAAGTGGCGGTGCGGTCCCCTACGGCACTGCGTAGGATCCTACGGTCTTGGCGTGCATGCGTGCGTCGCTGCGGTCCGGTCCCAGGTCGACGGGCACGTACACCTTCCGCCGACCACTGGCGACAACATCGATGTACTGTGGAGACCTCACGCCCCACGTGTCGAGCAATTCGGCGGTACGTCCACCCGGCCTCCCGCATGCCCACTATACGCCCTCGCTCAAAGTCCGTCAGCTGCACATACGGTTCACGTCCACGCTGTCGCGGCATGCTACCAGTGTTAAAGACTGCGATGGAGCTCCGTATGCCACGGCAAACTGGCTGACACTGACGGCGGCGGTGCACAAATGCTGCGCAGCTAGCGCCATTCGACGGCCAACACTGCGGTTCCTGGTGTGTCCGCTGTGCCGTGCGTGTGATCATTGCTTGTACAGCCCTCTCGCAGTGTCAATGTGTTCTTTTTTCCATTTCCAGGAGTGTATTAATAAAGATAAATGTTGTTTCTGCTTGTACATTTATTGTATCCTAAAAACACTTTATGTATTACAAATGTTTATATATCAATGACCAATGGGCACAAGAGATATAAATGAATGTTCTAATTATTCTTAGTGATCAATAGCGCAGATCTGCCCCTTTTTATGGCTACGCGATCTAATACAAATAACGCGACATGACTGACAACTTCTATGTACCAAACACCAGAAGACACTACTTTCAAAGATGATCTACAGTGGTATGCAACCTCAGTGAAAAACTGTTTCGCTTATAGCGCTCATAAGCCGAAGCAATTAGCATCATCACCGTATGTACTGAGTCCGGTGCGTCGGAGGTATGGTTCTCGTACACGTCTGCGTCGATGGAAGAACTCCAGCCACAAAATAAAAGTCAGTCAAACACTAGGACGGCACAAGGCGGTCCTCTCACTAGTACAATCTAATTCTGTCTTCTCATCACTGAGCTCTACAGGCAAGAAACGTGAACTCCCAGCCACATGGACGGAATTCAGATAATGTCTCAACGTGAGTGTAGACAGAACAGTGCTCTCAATCAGTGAAAAGTGCGCACTGAACGACGACTCTCTGCCTGAAGGAGAAGTCAAGAATCTTGTAAGTTCGCAACAGTACAGTGCCTAACTGTTCTAACTATAAAATCTCCTGAGAGCCAAGACAACAAGTCAGTCTTTACCAACACAGGCTGATACTGAGCGACCGTCAAAGACAGGCGCTTCAAACGGAAGACCTCCTTCTCTCCACCGCTAGCTTCCCAGCAGAGCTCGGCTCCCCTCCCTCGTAACGGCAGAAGGCGAATCATATTCTCCAAACTATGGAATATCCTCCCTCTCTACAGATTACTCTGAACGCCGACAAACCATATTTTAATCTTCTGTCGTCCAGCGCGGAAAGTTTGCGAAGAAATGCCTATACCAGTCAATTAGGAATTCATACAATAGTACGCTTCTCAGAGTAAAAATACTCGGAAATAATCAAGCCTGCGTGGTTTCCGAGGTAACACTTCCTCGTTCCTCTCTATTGCGTCCAAGATTTTCAGAGTTTCCGAAGTATTATTCCGTTATCTTTCCTGCCGCGTTACAGAACCGGGAGGCCGCCGCTATATTGTGCTTCAGCGCTCAGATGGCCTCGACCGTCCGTCTTCGGCAACTTCCTGTGTGAGGCAGGACCAACACACCTATGTGAGCTTCTCCACCCACGGCCCCAGTTACGCTTGCCGTTTCATTTCCACTGGCATTCCAACCTCTGCTAGTATAGGCAATAATTCCTTAGACCGTTTTGATAATAAAGCACACAATTTTCTGTGGAACGTACAGTTTGGTTTTAGAAAAGGGTTTAACAACTAAATATGCTACATTCTCTTTTCTCGGTGAGGTTTTGGACGGATCAAATAAAAGGTTGCGAACGTTAGGTGTTTTCTTTGATTTAACGAAGGCTTTTGACTGTGCTGACCACAAAATCTTACGGCAGAAGTTGGACCATTATTGAGTAAGGGGAGTAGCTTACAATTGGTTCGTCTCTTACTTTAAGAACAGAAAGCAGAAGGTAATTCTCCGCAATATTGAGGGTGGTAGTGATGTTCAGTCCCAATAGGGCACTGTTCAGTGGGGCGTTCCCCAAGGGTCGGTGCTGGGCCACTGCTGCTTCTTATTTATATAAATGATATGCCCTCTAGTATTGCAGGTGATTCAAAAATATTTCTGTTTGCTGATGACACCAGCTTGGTAGTGAAGGATGTTGTGTGTAATATTGAGACAATGTCAAGTAATGTAGTTCATGAAATAAGTTAGTGGCCTGTGGAAAATAATTTGAAGCTAAATCACAGTAAGACTCAGTTTTTACAGTTTCTAACTCACAATTCAACAAGAACCGTTATTTTTATGAGACGGAATGGGCATATTATAAGCGAGACTGAATAGTTCAAGTTCCTAGGCGTTCGGATAGATAGTAAGTCGTCGTGGAAAGCCCATCAGGATCTTGTTCATAAATTAAATGCTACTTTATTTATCATTAGAACAGTATCTAAAATAAGTGACAAAGTAGTCTAATTCGCATATTTTCGTACGCTTATGTCCTATGGTATTATCTTTTGGGGTAATTCTTCTGATTCAAAAAGGGCATTTTTGGCTCAAAAACGAGCTGTTCGAGCTATATGTGGTGTAAGCTCGAGAACCTCTTGTCGACTCCTTTTCAATAGTCTGGGAATTCTGACATTGCCCTCACTGTATGTATTTTCTTTAAGGTCGTTTGTTGTTAGCAATATTAGCTTATTCCCAAGAGTTAGCAGGTTTCACTCAGTTACTACTAGGGAGAAATCAAATCTGCATGTGGAATGCACTTCCTTGACTCTTGTGCAGAAAAGAGTGCAGTATTCTGCTGCATCCATTTTCAATAAGCTACCACAAGAACTCAAAAATCTTAGCAGTAGCCCAAACTCTTTTATGTCTAAACTGAAGAGTTTCCTCATGGCTAACTCCTTCCATTCTGTCGAGGAGCTCCTGGAAGACCTAAAAAATTAAGCATATTCCAGTGTTACATTGTTGATTTTCTTTATTTAAACTTACGACTTGTCGCCTGAATATGTTTCTTATATTTAATTTTATCTGTTTTTACAATCGTGTTATAATTTCATGTATTGACTCGTTCCATGACCAGGGAGACTTCTCCTTAATTTTGTCCCACGGAACAATAAATAAATAAATAAATAAATAAAAACACAATCCATCACCTTTCATGTAATGAGTGTTAACAACTATTTACAGGGTGTATGGGACAATTTCAGTCTTCTTTAAATATTCATATATACAGTCTACAACCTATCAAAAGATACCTATTTCCAGTTGTAAATCACGGCAACATATGTATATAAGTGCTTGTAAGGTGCGAAATTGTTGCCACCTTACAAATGGTTTAGGCTATTCTTTTTGATATTCTTCATAATTCAAGATCTAGGTGCAAAAATTTAAATGGGAACAGACACATTCATTATCGTCCTTCTTGGTTACATTTTAAATTCTCGTGCAGAACTCAAAGACGGAGGAAGTAATTTAACATGTGCCTTTATTAGTTTAACAATCGACTGAAAGTGGCTACAGAATAACTGAGACCGAGGTTTGAAGAAAAGCCGTGAGAGACTTCCAAACCTCTTCCTCTGTTTCAGCTGCTGACAGTTTCAAATGGACTATTAGCTATAGAGCATACACGGCAATGACAAAAGTCATGGGATACTGAGATCGGAACTCCTTTTGTCCGCGGTAGAGCAGCGACGCGACGTGGCATGGACTCAACATGGTGTTGGAAGTCACCTGTAGAAATACTGAACCTTGCTGCCTCTATAACCATTCTCGATTGCAAAGGTGTTGCCAGTGTACGATTTTGTGCACGAACTAGCCTTTCCACTATGTCCCATAATCGTTCGATGGGATTCATGTCGGGCGATCTGAGTGTCCACAACGCTCTTCATACCAATCGCGAAAAATAGCGGACCGGTTACATGGCGCATTGCCAGCCACAAAAATTCCGTCGTCGTTTGGGAACATGATGTCCATGAATGGCTGGAAATGGTCTTTAGGTAGCTGAACATAATCATGAACCAGTCCATTCCATGCAAAAACAAGCACACAATATTATGGACCCACCACCAGCTTGCACAGTGTCCTGTTGACAACATTAGTCACGAGACAAGGGGAGATGCTCTTGTACGTCGTCTGCCACCATGACCCATTAACGCTAAATTTCGCCGCACTATCCTCAAGGATACGTTCGTCAAACGTCCCACATTGATTCCTCCGGCTATTTCACGCATTGTTCCGGTCTCCCAGCACAGAAAACTCAACGCAGACGCCACAGCTCTCGGTCGTTAAGGGCGGCCGTCGGCTACTGCGTTGTCCGTGGTGAGAGGCAATGCCTGAAATTTGATGTTCTCGGCATACTCTTGCCACTGAGGACCTCGGAATAAAGAATTCTCGGACGATTTTCGAAATGGAATGTCTCATACATGCATCTAGAGCAACTACCAAATCTGTTAATTGCCTCTTGGGACGACATTCACGTCGGAATCTTTCCACATGATTCATCTGAGTAAAAACGGCAGCACCGCCAACGCAGTGCTCCTTTGTATCTTGTGCACGCGGTGCTACCCTTATCTGTATATGTGCATATCGCTACCCCATGACTTTTGTCATGGCGCCTCTTCTTCAGCGTGATACGTAGTAAGTTAGATAGTTAACCATATTCTCCTCCCGAACAGGCCATGAAAGCCGAACGCTACCTACCGGCCGTCATGTCAGCCTCAGCCCACAGGCGCCACTGGATACGGATATGGACGGGCATGTGGCTAGCACACCGTTCTCCCGGCCGTATGTCAGTTTCCGAGACCGGAGCCACAACTTCTCAATCAAGTAGCTCCCCAGTTTACCTCACAAGGGCAGAGTGCACCCTCTTGCGAATAGCGCTCGGCATCCGGGTGGTCACCCACCCAAGTGCTAACCCAGCCCGACATAGCTTAACTTCTGTAATCTGACGGGAAACCGTGTTACCACTGCGGTAAGGCCGTTGGCCGTAACTATATTCGTGATTTATTTTAGCTTCTGTACTGTCCTTCTCCGGAAAAATGCGACTTTGACAGGTAAACACCCTTACTGAGGTTTTTCGTGATTTTTTAGACTATACAACACTTCTATTTTCAGTTAACGTTCCATAAATATCTTCGGCTGGGCGATGGATCCCTGTAGTAGCTGTACTGTCATAAAATGGTTGAAGATGCTACTAATAACGACAGGGACGTGTGCTAACTTCGTGAGCACAGATCAGTGTTGCAAATGAGAAGTATTTACTGATAAATTTAATCTTTGAGCCGGACTCTGATAAGAGCCCACTGCCGCAAGGCAGGATTTATGGCTCGTCTCCATGTCCGACACACAATTTTAATTTGATAGACAGCTTCAAATCAGTGCACAATCCACTGTAAAGTGGAAGATTCATCCAGAATTTTTTTATAAAATTGTTTGTAGTAGACTTTAAGTTGTGCTTCAGTTGTGAACTTCTGATTGCGGTTTGTGGCTGAACTGAATCTAAATCCTGTAAGTCAGAAAGTCAGCGCAATCCACTTAGCTACTTAATCAAATGGCGATACTTCAGTACTGCGTCACAAAACAGTTCTAAAATAATTATTCATCTCAAATTACAGAAATTTAAATCATTTGTAGACTCCAGCAGATTAATTATCATTTAAGTGATCAGTTACACAAACATGGTTTTATTGAAAGAGCCGAAATGTCAAACTTTCTAAGGCTCAAATCTCACATTCACCTGGAGACTCAAAGAAGTATCTATCTCTTTTTGTATATAACTTATTTGTATCCAAAAAACTGAGATGGTGTTCTGGTACTACAGTAATGTGCATTTTACTTAATCACTGCAAAAATTCTGAGGCAAATTGGCAAATAAGTAGTTATCAACAACATCCTAGGAACTGACTGATTCTAAGCTACTGACTGATTCTAAGCTCTAACAATAAAGTTCTTGTTTCAAGTGCCATTAATACCGAGGCGCTATGTTTTATTTGTGTTAGTACAAGTATAGAAACAAAGGAGTCATATCTAATAGAACCGTAGTCAATAAAAACAGTTTTTCCTGTTTTTTCAGGTTTTTTACGACGGGATAACAAAATTAAATTCAATAAAAAATCTCTCAGTGCTACCCTTGCTTTCTTACACATTTCCGTTCTTCGGAACAGATATATCACAGTTTACTCTGTGCTATTGAGGAAGAAATGGCAGACTCGTCAACAGGTCTTGGGTGGTCTTTCCGTGATGTACAGCATGACATACTCTGCCATTGACTTTTTCTTTTGAATGCACTTATATTTTTCCGTTTTTATGTCTCAGAGTAAAACTTTTTAATAGTTATTTGAGATGGACGAGCATGAGAAACTTTGATCATACTGCAGTTGGAGATGTTACGCACGTGCAGTGGCAACTATGTTTCAGCAGCGTCTTCTAATCAAACAACTCAGTTTTATGTACTGGATTACATGGAATGGGTTCAGAGATTTAGCTGATTCAACAATCATTTGTAAATTCTGCGGAACAAAACCTTGCTTGCGTTTCGTTGTTTCTCTACAATTGCGAAATCTCTGTCGCATCTCTAAAAGCTGTACCCACTCACTTTATCTCTACAAATCACTTCAGAGTTACTAAGATCTCATATCTTCCTCTTTTCGTAACATTTTACAGATACGCTTTGTTTTGTTGGTTCACTTCTCTATTTTCTTTTACTGTTTTTGAAACTCGGATTATGTCGTTCCAGTGCAATGATGTTTTGTTCATATAAACAAAAACTTACACGTATTATGCGTACCACACGAACTGTGCATAAACTAGATGGAGGAGACAGTGATATATGGCACTTGTAACTCCAGAAGAAAGAACTGAATGGCACAACACCGTGTGTCATCTATTAACGAATGTTTGGAAAAAAACCTGTTTGGATCTAGGAACAAATCTAGAAATCTAGTGCCATGCAAGAGAGTAGCTACCGAGAACACAGAGGGACTGAAATTGTATTTTGGGAAAAACTCCCATGTAGAACGTTTGACAATACCACTCTTCATATGTTTTGATGATGCGCAAAATGCGGCTCCCGATATCCGTGTATGAGTGGTTTATTACAGCCCACATTAAATGATATTCTACATTGCTGTTGAATATACCTTTGCTAAATGCTGGGTTGTAGTTTTTGTAATACGGCGTTGGAATTTTTAGTATGTACTTCTTCCCGTCCATGTTAATAACCAAATACTTATATGATAATTTAAATGCATTTAGGAGAATTTCCTTATAAACTTTCCTGTGATGAATTAGGTAGGACACTTATAGTCAGCTAATTAATCTCTGCAAAATTCAATATGATACAAATCGGGAAAATAGCGGTGACGAGGCAGTAGCGTGTCTAGGTAGGAGGCATATTCAGAAAGTAAGTGTTCTGTAACCATACTGGACCGTTGTTTTTGTTTTGTTTTTTGAGGGTTGGCAACCCTGAGTGGTAGAGGGAGAGAATGGTAGAGGGAGGTCCCCTGACGAGAGGAACACGGTCGAACGTAAATTCAACTTGTAGTATCATTGCCTGAAAGATGTTAGTATGAAATCTCGTAAACTGCGAGCCATGTACTGTAATCCTCTTCCTAGTTGCAGAAGGAATAACGCCTAACAAAACGGTTTACGGTGAAGTTGCTATGAACGGAACAAGTGTATTTAAGTGTTGTGGGGAGTTTAGTAGAAGCAGAGCAAATGTTCATAACAAAAATAGGAATGGGCAATCTTCCATTTTGACTGATGACTAAAAAATCGAGGGAGCTGTTTTTGAATATCTCCGATTGACAGTGGAGGGAATTTCTGTAGTGTTTTCAGAAATCTCATCATGTTTTACACGATATTCACAGAAAGACTGGGATACCAGAAAGTGTATGCAAGATGGTTCCTTGAACAGCTGACAGAGCAGTACAAGAAAAATCGCGTCAGTAGCGCACGCGAGTTTGTTGTAATTGGAGATGAAACTTGGAAGGCTCAGTACAAGCATCAGCCAAAAGACGGTTGTCACAGTGGCATTTCCATCTGCCAAATTTTCAGAACCACAATTTCAGGCAAGAAAATTATGGTCCCAGTAAAGTGGGACCGGAAAGGTATCATTTTGGTCGAATTTCTACCTCAGGGGGCTATCGTTAATGCAGAGCGACACTGTGAAAGCTTCTGGAAATCTCAAAAGGACCATTCAGATGAAAAGTACGGGAATACAGAGGAGAAGAGAGTGCTTTCGCACGACAACGCCCACCCTTACACAGCCTTAGCCACCAAGGCGCTCTTGGACTGATTTAGTTGGGATGTTTCGAACCACTCCGAGCCCTCCCCTAAACACCTCACTTGGCACCTACAGACTATGTTTTCCTCTCCCTGAAGGGACACATGAGTTGAATGACATTTCCAGCGGATGAGCAAGTGCAGAAACAGGTTTTAAAGCGGAGGAAGGACCTGGCGGGAACTTTCTTCGAGGAGAGCATAAAGAAGTTTGTGCCACGGTTCACAACGTACGGTGGACGGGATGGCGATTATGCGAAGCGAAAATATTGTCAACAAGTGTGTCAAACAATCGTTGATGCAGCAATCTCAGAAGGGAAGGTTTGTGCGATGATGATAATATATTTATTACATAAATTGTTAGAAGAACGTCAGAAATTTCACTTAGAAACACATTCAGTTATTTATTGATTATGAAAAAACTTTTGATAAGGTAAAAAAATCTCTTTTGTGGAAAATATTGGAAATAAAAGGTTTTTACTAAACAGTTCATTAATACTGTAAAGAGTCTATACGAAAATACAAAACAGTTATATGGTCAGGTTCGAAAACGTGAGATGAAATGAAGGTGTACGACAAGGGCGCAGTCTCTCACCCACTTTATTTTATTTATGTATTTACGACCTAGTTATGAACCGAAAAATGAAATAGCTTAGGGATTAAAATATGATCTAGCGTAGCATTAAATACTCTGTTATATGCTAACGAACAATAATTAAATAGGAAAGAGAAGACAATTTACAAAGAGCACAATGCATATATTGAGCCAAAACGCTACGTATTACAACTTAAATATATCTGCAAAGAAGACAATAATTTTCAAAGGAAATAAAAAAATATTTAGAACAAGTGTCCAACTTCTAGGCTGTAATATTAGTTTTAACTATGATGAAGACATTGAGAAGAAGGTTAATAAATATCACGGTGTCTGTCCAAGAATTGAAGGAACTTTGGGAAATAAAACGAGAAATGAAACACAAATGAAATCCTGTAAAGTTATGGCTGTACCTACTCTTGTATATGTCTTTGAATCGTGTACAGCACGAGAAAAAGAAAAATAACGTGCACTGGCAGCAGAGATGAAGTTAATGAAATCCAGGGTGGAGAAAAATTGTGTCTCGAAATTTTAACCCTGGATAGCTGATGCAACAACGAATCAAAATTACAGATGTTGTGTAGGTCGACAACGTACAATTTTTAAGCTATGGTAACTTGGCGCCACGCGCTCCGATTGGCAGAGGGATTCGCCTCTTGCCGGATGCTCAACGCATGGTCAACGCATAACGGCGAATGCGTTGTACTGCCGTGTCGGTATCACGATAGGGGCAGAGACGGGGCGAAGGACGTTTGTACGTGTGAACCGACAACCATAGCGCTGCCCGTCAACAAACGGCAACAAGGCAATCCCACGGCCAATCGGAGCTCGTAGCGCCAAGATTCCGTAGTTTAAAAATTGTGCGTTGTCGTACACAACATTAGTAATTTTGTTGCTGCTGGCATCAGCTATCTACGGTTAAGGTTTCGTGACACAATTTATCTCCACCAGTGTGTATAAGATGATGTAATAAAATGGATAAAGTAAGGACTGAACAATAAGGTCAGATCAAGAAATCTTTTCAGTTAATGACAAGATACAAGTTAGTAGACATCGTAAGGGATGGATGGATGGATGATATAAACCGGCACAGGTGACTACATCACATATTTTTTCGAAGAAGATGATGATGACTAAGTGTGTCAACAGCATACTGCATTTTTAAATACATTTTTTCTAAAGCAATATAAACCGTACACTTACTTTCGAACGTGTCTCGTATTACTGTGCTACACAAGACAGATACACTAATAATACACTCATGTATTCTCAGAACTTGCTGCAGGTATGAGCAATTAAAGTGAGTAACCATTACTATATCATAACTGGATAATGGCGTCGTATTGCTACGCTCTTCTTCTTCTTCATTTGTTCTACTTTGTTACCCGAACTCCGACGATCATTTTGGCAAAAGCTTTTGTTTCTGACAAAAGCACGGCCGTTGAACACTTCGTATCATTGTGCGTCCTTCAGCAGTATTTTTTGAAGCTGTTTAGGCCAATCTACTACTGGACGAGAAAAGTGTGATCAGTCCCTCTGCGGCCATTCTGAATATGGCTATGCCAGAAGACACTTCCCGGGAGCAGACAAAGGTCGCTGCCCCCTCCACCGAGACTCGGCTGCGGCTGTTGCGTAACGGCGGGCTATTTACTCTCCCGCGTGGCTGACACACTGAGCGGCGCTGTCTCCGTAGCAGCAGCGGCGACAGAGCGCTGTTCCCGACGCTTGGCTGTTCCTTCGCAGGCGGGATGCACGTGGAGCTGACGACACGGCAGGGGGCGCTGCGCGGGAAGGTCGTGCTGTCTGTCAGGGGGCAGACCTACTTCAGCTTCCAGGGCATTCCTTACGCCAAGCCGCCACTCGGCGAACTGAGATTCGAGGTGAGAGACACCGCACAGTGGTTATCGCCCGCCGGCTTCTGCGGAGTATCTTAGGACGCTATCACTATGTTTACGTGGTCTCACGAATCCCGTTTTCCATAAACAGATTTCGTAATATCTCTTCTGGCTGGTAGTTCAAACACTCCATTTCTTCTTCGGGAAATGTGGGTGTGGCTGCTGGTTTTCAGCTTGTACAATCCTGCAATGCTTTCGTGTAAAGGTTCTACCAGTTGTGACCGGTTGTTACAAGTTGTTAAAATATTGGTTAATATTACCAAAGTTATTTTCTGTGTATTATAGGATTTATCAGGAAGTTAATCATTATCTTCCTTCAACTGACATCAAGCGTTTCATTTTCATGATATAGAAAGGTGGTTCCATATATTAGGTAAATTGAAGGTGGAGGAGGGAGAAAGGGAAGGAACTACTGATGTCAAAAAAGAAAAAAAAATGGCTCTGAGCACTATGGGACTTAACATCTGAGGTCATCAGTCCCCTAAAACTTAGAACTACTTAAACCTAACTAATCTAAATACATCACACACATCCATGCCCGAGGCAGGATTCGAACCTGCGACCGTAGCGGTCGCACGGTTCCACAGTGAATACTGATGTCAGCTGCATTTGGACTTTATGTGGAATCAGTGGTGACGCGAGAAAATGTGTACCAGACGGGGATTGGTACTCAGTGTCTCTCGCTTGCAAGGCAGTTTGCGTTAACCACTGCGCCATCCAAAGTGATCAAAGCAGTTGTGCAGAATATCTCGGCACTCCCCTCGGCCAATCCACATTGGCACATAGCGCCACCTGTCCGCACACCCACTTCATGTCCTTTATGCTCGCTACTTTGATATTCGCCTCAGGAGGTCGAATGTAATTGGGCATCTGGACTTGAGGTGGTGGATTCTTTGCCCACTAGGGCGCGTTCACTGAATTAACAAATTCGAACTGCTTGGTGTGATTAGGGCCTCCCATCGGAAGTGCAAGTCCTTCGATTTGACGCCACTTCGGCGACTTGCACTCCGATTGAAATGAAATGATTATGATTAGGACAACACATCATCAAGTCCCTGAGCGGAGAAAATCTCCGACCCAGCCGGGACTCGAACCCGGGCGCGTAGGATTGACATTCTGTCATGCTGACCACTCAGCTACCGGGGGCGGACAGTTGCTTGGTAATAACGGTATATCGTACGTAAGTCTGTTCGTAAACTGCTGTTCCTAATCTCTTATGTACTGGAAGAACATGTCAAGTTTGTTGTTGCTGCAAACTGAACTGCACTGAACTGGTGTCGTTACTTATTCATAAAACTTTCGTGTATATCTGAAATGAAGTGAAAAATGCAAGTGGTGTAATTACGAAAACATTATCTCATAAAATGGGTCGCCAGATATATCTGAAACTGTTAACTCCGTTTTAAATAACCTTTACCAAAATAATAACAAAACAGAAAAGTATATACTAAATTGAATTAGGCAGTGCAGTGAACAGTGTTTAGAACGCGTGACGTCATAGTACGCGGCACACAGTTTCAACACTCAAAGCTAACAGCATGGAAAGTGTACACAAAATTACAAATCGAACTTTGAAACAATAAATAACGAAAATGTTCTTGTGAAAACACCCTGCGATTTTACTTACTCAGACTGACAAAAAACAGAAAATTCCAGACATTAAAAGATGTACACGCAAATGTAACACTGTAGAGGAAGAATAAGATTGTCTGCATAAGAAATGAAATCTGAACCGATCTTCACCTAAACTGAACTGGATATTAATTTTGAAATACAGCGCCTACCTATGAATAATCCGATTATCGTAACTGTAACGTTGAACTGGCACTAACAAATTTTCATTACTTACCTGCAGCGACGGAAACTCGGTACTGCTCGAGAGTGATGAACATTAAAATACAGTGCAGCAGCAAACGAGCTAAAAGAATGAGAAGCCTTGCGCAGTGCTATGCAAGAACGTGCAACTACTGTAAGTAGACCATGTTTCAGTTTTAACCCCTGTTTTCCACATAGTGCAAAGCTGCCATGCACTATTAGCAAAACAAATCTTCGTGAGGAGACAATAGAAAGTATTGCACTTACTAAATGGTTCAAATGAGACTAGTATTTGAAACTTAAACTGTTATTCTTTATTTAACGATTACAACCATCTTCACAAAAATGATTTCGTTTTAAAAATGTGGCTCTGCCAAGAAGTTAATTACCGAAACGCTAAAGGAGTGGTAAATCTGTAACATCTGAGTGCAAGCCATGTCATCCTGATCTCGTTTCGACAGTCACACTGACTAGCCCATACCATTATCGAAAAATCATCGGAGTTTACATTTCACAGGCTCATCACAAGAGCGAGGAAGCAATACAGCGACGACATTACCTGATAATCTCTCATATCAATCTTTACCATGTAACATTTTCGAAATTCATCACCCTCTGCATCTTTATCTCTCTGGTGTTAGAAATTTTCAGAGCGTTTAGTGGCATGAACAACAACCTACTTACTTACTTCTCACAGCCTGGTACTGGCAACAACGTAGCTATTGAGCACCGGAGAGACCGAGCGAGGTGGCGCAGTGGTTATCACACTGGACTCGCGTTCGGAAGGACGACGTTTCAAGCCCGCGTTCCGCCACCGTGTTTTAGGTTTTCCGTGATTTCCCTAAATCACTTCACGCGGGCGCCGTGATGGTTACCGTGAAAGGGCAGGGCCTTACTACCTTCCCCATCCTTACCTAATCTGAGTTGCTACAGAAGAACGTTGAAAATCAATCAACCACGGGGTATTTTATTAGCAATCTATTAGAGTGAGATTTTCTTAATAACCGTTTTAGCGTGATGAGCACGTAAGTATCGAGAACGTCTGAGGTAACTGTCCTTGAGCCACCGCAATAACATACACATTAATCGGGCCCCGTCGGACCGTTATCTAAACACAAGCGTGACGTGGACTGCAAATAAATACCTCGTTTGTCTCACACGCAGTCATCCATAATACTGAAACAGAAGCTCATTTTCGATCCAAATACGCCTGTGTTGTTTTTTCGATGGTGATGGCAGCCAGACACTGTCACCACCTGAAGTCCCATAAGACCATTTGAGCAGATAGATGGGTGAAAGAGATATAAGCTTTTTGGTGGCTTCTTTGTCACCCTGCTGCTTTTCTATTTTCTTGACTCATTAGTCTTTGGTCTTTTGACAGGTTTGAGGCGGTCCGTCACGAATTTCTCCCTGGTGCCCACATTTTCATCTCAGACTAGCATATGCAACCTACG
The DNA here is from genome assembly GCF_023897955.1 of Schistocerca gregaria. Classification (NCBI taxonomy): domain Eukaryota; kingdom Metazoa; phylum Arthropoda; class Insecta; order Orthoptera; family Acrididae; genus Schistocerca; species Schistocerca gregaria. Next base: position 568,560,428 of record NC_064921.1, on the reverse strand, counting down.
TCCTCAGTTATTTGTTGAATGTATCCCAATCTCTGTGTTGGTCTACAGTTTTTAACCTTACAGCTCCCTCTATAACCATGGAAGTTCTTGACCTGATGTCTTAACAAATATGTAAAACCGATGTTTTCCATATATTCCTTCCCTCGTTCCTTTTCAGTCCACCTAAGTTTCAACGTTCTTCTGTAGCAACTCATCTCAAATGCTTCTATTCTCTTCTTTTCCGGTTTTCCCACAGTCCATGCCTCACAGCCATACAGTGCTGTGCTCCAATTGTATGAACACATCTTCAGAGACGTCTTCCTCATATTAAGACTTGTGGCTAATACAAGTAGACTTTTCTTGGCCAGAAGTGCGTTTTTGCCAGTGCTAGTCTGCTTTTTATTTCCTTCTCCCTCAGTATGTCATGGATTATTTTGCTGGCTAGCAAACGGAGTTCCTTAACGTTGCAAGACTACACTGGTCTTGCGGTTCGAATTTCTTTTCTTTTTGGAAGGCGACAGCTGACTATGAGTTACCGCCCTGACAGCAATGACTTTATCTAGTAAACTTCCCACATGATTACCTGCCCCATGTGTCTACTAAATTGATTTTGTCCTTTAACTGTGTTTCTTGTTGATAGGCTGCATTAGAGGTTATTCATTTGTCAGAATGTAAATTAACTTGAGTGCTCAAATAATATTAATGAAATAGCGGCCCTGTCGTTATTTTAGTCAATTTAGATGGATGATTAATGTATCAACAAAGGATTGATCTTTTATAAAATCTATGACACAAGTTAAAATAGGATAAAAATACATATTTAGCGTTATGAGTAAATATATAACATCAACTGATGGCAGTACAAATATGCAACAAACAGTTAACACTCCCCTTTGTGGCGGTAGGTTAGCAAAGACTAAGGGTTGTCTGATTGAATCATTTACTCTGGCTCAAAATGTGGATAATGCAATCCGAAATCATTTGAAGCTGAATAGACTTCGATGGATTTATTCTACACAGAAGTTATTCTACGTTAGTGCAGCTAAGACAAGTGGCGAGATTGTAATCTTTTTTGCTATAACAAGCTCGAGCCGCAATGCAATACCGCTTTTCTCGATGTGCTGCGCTGTTTCAGGTGACGGTCGTGGTTCAAGCACCTGCAGAGCAGTGATGTGTGTTGCCTGTAGTTCGCTATCACAGGCACGAAATACGCTAAGTCACAGCTGGTGATCTGTTAGTTGGATCGCAATTAAACTCTAATGGAGTCCATAAATCTCGGCAGTTTTCAGCGTGTGACTCTCCCAATCGCTGGTTATACATGGACCTGTTTGACTCACTTATACGGCAGTGCACCCAAGGAGATCAAATGTCTAGGTGGCAGACCTGTCACAAATAAGACTGCCCTCAGCACAGCAATTTGTCCAAGAGGGCTCAGGTCTGAACGCTCAGGACACACTGAGGATAAGTGTCCCAAGTGCAGTCCCCTCATGAGAAGAGTCAAGACATGAATCCTCTCCAGACCCGAGTCTGAATCAGAAGACCAAGTTTCTTTTCTTCTGCCTTTTCATCAAACCTCAGTAAACTCTACTAAAGCACTCCTGCAAACCACCCCCAGAAGGGTTGCATGCCAATTACAAGACTCCACAAGCTCCTCTTCTCTACTCACTGGCCAGTTTTAATCAAAGATAAAAATATTCTTCTTTTTTCAGGAAAAGCAGTTAACCCCTGACTCGTAAATTCCTATGCAGAGGGGAAGAGGTGGTGTGCTCCCAACTTGTCTGTTACCATGGCCACTTTAGGCAGCATGTTTTCAGGAGAAGGAGCCCATCTTTGACTTGTAAATTACTGTGCAGAGAGGAGGAGCTGTTGTGCTCCTACCGCCACTATAGGCAGCGTATTTTCAGTTTCGTAAACAACACTTTTATCATGGAGATCATTATCTAGGCAGCTTGAACATTACCATGAGTCACAGCTAAACTAAAAAAAGTGCTTTTGTGTCCCAACTTAGACCATTTCAGAATTGCAATAAATGTTACGTTCCTTCTAAAACTGTTTTGAAGGCCTTAGGCTTCCCAGAAAACTCTGCAGGCAGAGGGAAGACATTACCTGGTGGTTCCTTCAATGATGTTTCGTCCACGGTGAACATGGGAACTCGTGAATTTCTTTTGACCACAGTCCCCGTTCACAAAGGGCATCTTCGGGACTGTTGTAACGCATTGGCCGGTCGGCCTAGATGTCTCTCGTGCCCCAGTCCCTGCTGTGGCAAGAGGCGCCTAAGAGGTATGTACAGGTAGGATGTTTTCTCACCTCTTCGACGAAATGCATTTCCTGGATACTGGTGCCAGAAATTCTTGTGCTTAGCACTCTGTCCCCGGGAAGGGCTTAGAGATGTTTCCTTCCCTAATAGATGCAAGTGGGTTTCAAGCCCCAAACGTCCCATTCAAGAATTACTTTTAAGTGACTAAACTGCTTGCCTGTTCTCTGCTCTGAAAAATAACATTCGAAGGAGAGCCACCATAGAGATCTCACATGCATTAACAATGTATATGTTCCCAGCAATGCTTGCGCTTGCCGACACCTTCCTTTTGTCTCACAAAAACGATGTCTTAGGTGTTAAACCACTATTAAATGGCACCCTCAAATGTCGAGAATGGTGAGAAAGTGACTTGTCCTCTCGACAATTCATCTACTTCGTGGTCGCCAATTATGATCTTAAGTTCCGCCTGTTCTCATGTAGGGTATTTCCCATGATTTTCGCCTTTCTTCAATTTATTTTCAATGCATATTCTTCACTCACTAGACTGTTCATTCCATTCAAGACATCTGTAATTCTTCTTCAGTTTTACTAAGCGTAGCATGTCATCAGTGAATGTTATCATTAATATCATTTGACCTTGAATATTAATCCCAGTCTCGAACCGTTCCTTTATTTCCATCACTGTTTTTTTGGCATACAAATTAAACGTCAGGAGCGAAAGACTACATCACTTTCTTACATCCATACACTTCGTCCTTGGTCTTCCACTTTACGTTGTCGATCACATTTTCCAGATCGATAAATCCTATGAACGTTTCTTCATTTTTCTTTAGTCTTGCTTCCGTTATCAACCGAAACTTCAGAATTGCCTCTCTGGGCCTCTTACATTTCCTGAAACCAAATGTATCGTCGTCTAAGACGTCATCAATTTTATTTTTATTTTTCTGTGTATTATACTTGTCAGCAAATTGGATGCATCTGCTGTTAAGCTGATAGGTCCCGCACTTGTCGGTTCTTGCACTCATGGGAATTGTGTGAATGACGTTTTTCCTTCCAACGATGATATCTTTTTAATTTCTTAAGATTTTTCATGTAGCCATTTCACCTTAGCTTGTCTTTAGTTGGTGCTTCTTTAAATCCTAAGCAACTCGTATTTATAAATCCCAGGCAACTCGTATTTCTTTATACCTGAATTGCCCAGAATATTTTTATATTTCCTTCTTTCACCCACCAACTAAAATATTTCTTTAGTTGTCCATGGTTCTTGTCCAATTATCTTCTTCGTACTGTACTTACGTTTCTCTTTCCAACTTCCTTGATTGCCCTTTTTAGAGATGTCCATTCCTCTTCAACTGAACTGCCAACTGCGATATTCATTACCGCATTATCTACAGCCTCAGAGAACTTCAAGTGTTTCTCCTCATTCCGTAGTATTTCCGCATTTTGCGTCTATGCTTATTGATTTTTCCTGACTAATCTCTTAGCCTTCTCTCCATCATTACTAATTTATGATCTCAGTCTCTATTTGTTACTCAGTATGCCTCACAATCCAATCAGATTTTATATCTTCAATTAATCAGAATTCAATGTTTGATTTCGGAATCCCTACCTGCCAATGATTTAATCTAACAGAAATCTCCAAGTATGTCCCAGCCTTTTCCAAGAATACCTCCACCTCTGATTCTTGAACAAAGTGTTCGCAGCTAGCATCAGAAATTTATTGCAGACCTGAATTAGTCTTTCTTCTCTATCACTCCAACAACGAAACCCATGCTCTCCCGTATCCCTTTCTTCTACTCTTTTGGCTACAATCGCATAAAGTACTAGATTTTCATCTATCTTTATGTACAGAATTACTCATCAATATTCTCAGATACTTTCTCTATCTCTTCATCTGCGGCTTGCGACATCGGCATGTATACATGAAACATCGTTCTCAGTGTTGGTTTGATGCTCATTCTCCTATGACCAATTCTAGCACTGAATTCACTCTATGTCGTACCTTTCTATTCATAACTAATCATATTCCTGTTATATATTTTTCTGCTTTTGTTACGAACCAAAGACGCTACCAGCTTTTTAAAATTCTGTTATAGTGGAACCTTCCTGGCACCCAAATGAAGGTGTGGAGGCCAAGTGGGCAGAGGTCGCAACCCGATACCTGGCCACTATATCCCATTTCCTCTCCAGGAAGCAAGGAAAGCGTATGGAACGTGGAATAGAGGTACTAAGTCGTTTCCCTAATTTTATTTTCAAAACTTTTTATTTGTTTCATTTTATTTATTTTTATTTTAGCTTTTACGTTTTTACGAAATAACCAAGCTTAGCAAGACATCAACGTCGCAGGGAAGGGAGCAGCAATTCGCCACGTATGGTGGGACTATTGAACGGACAGTTTGTTGGGAAAGAGTATTCCAATGACCAGAGACCAGAGAATTTCGTGGATCACCAGCCCCATCCTTCCCCCCCCACCCCCCCCCACCACACTCATCACCCGCCGGCCGCGGTGGTCTTGCGGTTCTAGGCGCGCAGTCCGGAACCGTGCGACTGCTACGGTCGCAGGTTCGAATCTTACCTCGGGCATGGATGTGTGTGATGTCCGTAGGTTAGTTAGGTTTAAGTAGTTCTAAGTTCTAGGGGACTAATGACCACAGCAGTTGAGTCCCATAGTGCTCAGAGCCATTTGCACCATCTGAACCTCATCACCCAATTGGAGGAACACCCAAAGTGTAGGTTGTTTACGAAAGATACTACAAAGAAAATCAGAGAAAAATGGCCTCTGTTGGAAATTGCGGACAACTGCACAATGTCGCTCACTAAATGCAAGAATCAAGGAAATTTTTCTCGTCGTCCTCAGGCAAGTAGTGAACTACTTATGCTCAAATTCACTTCACGGAATCGTCTTCGTTTGAAGGAGGTAACCCGAGTGCGGGTGAAGAAGCAGGTGAGGTACTATCTGATGAGGAGTTGTACGTGTAATTAAGGCCAGCATCTGTCTCACCAAGAAAAAGACACCTATCGCCGCTCCACACACCAGGGGATGCTCGTCTGTGTCCAGAACTTCACAAGCGACACACAGCGGTGTGTCTTCAAGGTGAATCCCGTCAATGCGTAACCGACATACTTGACTCCTATTGACCATAAAGTACGATGCAGACAGGACGTCAGTGGTAATCTCACTGATTGCCAGACGGCATTCCAATCTACGTAGGAATGCTACCTCTCATTAGGTCACCTGTTCTGGTGAAGAAAGAAATAGATCGCATTACGTACGTTGGCAACATCGCAGTACAGACATAGCTTAGTTCGAAGAAAACATGGAGCAGATAAAAGAAGGGCAGCTGGACGTCGAAATCCGGACAGGGGCTGAGAGCGAGCGTGGTTCAAGGGCCTCAGCAACAGGCTGGTAAGGCACGTAGGACAACGCCCAACAGCACCATTTTAGAGCCGACGGAAAGAGCTAACGCTCTGTCAGGGACATGATACAGGGATGAACAGCCCCTGAACGGCGGAGAGGGTGAGGGTCTTGTACGGTGTTGAACGTGTCAACCCAATGCCGCTAGCATGCTATGGTCCGTGGATGGCGGAATGAGGAGTATATGTGCCACGGGGGCGATATGTGACGTCAAATATACATTGACATACTGTGTCCATTGCAGGATATCGAGGGCTCGTAAAATTGATCTTGGAGCCCAGCTCGTAATTGGGGTAGTAACTGTCAGCAGTTGAGGGCAATCGTGCACCACAGATCCTTCTCGAAATCGAGTCCCAAGCATCAGTAGCCACACCTATAGCCACAGCGCTCGACTTGCGGACGTTAAGACAGCTACCAGCAGACTCCCACCCAATGACTCCCTGACTTCAGCACTGCTACGAAGGAAGAGGTCGAGATCGTCCGCATAAGCGGTGCAATAAAATACGTGGCTACCGAGAGACATCCCGGACGGGTGTTGACAGAGACTTCAGAGCAACAGTTACAAAGCGAAAGCATACATGAGTGGAGAGAGCAGACAGCCTTGACGCAACGAACGACGGGTCGAGATAGGAGGAGTGAGAGGGCCACTGTAGAGCACACGAGACGTAACTCCAAAAAGAGACGCTTTACATCGTCGACGGTAGTAGCAGGGTATCTGATACTGCGGAGCACTCCTTCCAGGTAGTTGCGATCGACCCGATCGAACGCCTGGCACCCGCAGACCATGGGTGATTCTGCCGCCGTTTACTCCGACATCCGGCACTAACAAGTTTACTAAACTGACGGCGGTACATAGGTCAATGCTCAGGAGTACTATGAAATATTCACAACAGATGTATACTACTGGCAGAAGCATACAGAAAGAGAGTACAGTGGAATTGAGAGCACTTTATATCTGCTATTCGATAAAGTTTTGCTTACTTCCTTAGAACTGAGCATGATCAGAGTACTTCAGCTTTTGCTTGAAATCTCGTTTGAAGAACTGTCGTGATATAACATTGATAAGCGTGCACATCGTAGCCGATTCCGTTGTTAATTAGGGAGGATAGACTTGTACGTGAACATAAACATTAGTGCTACCCGCCAACCATACTTTTGCACTTAGAAAATAATCCAGTCCAATCATAGCCAAAGTATAAGACCATTTTTACTGTCTGCATATCCTCTTTCTTAACAACCGTGTGTACATAGTACATAATCAGTTGCACCTGCGTTCTCAAGGATGACGTAACTATACAGTATGTACTTGTCCCATTCATACTAAATTCTCTGCATGACTCGTAGGTTCCAAGTTCTGCTAAGTATGAAATGTCTTCAATTTTATCCTGTGTACTAATTTTCACATATGTTTTCCAGAAAAAAAGAAAAATAACTGGTCGAAATATGAGTACTCAGAGAGAAATATTAACAGGTATGTGAAATGTTACTAAACATATATTTCCAGGAAAAAAAATCAAGAAAAAGGACAGTAGTGGAAGACTGCGCCATAGAGGTGTAAATTCATTTGTGAAATACCTCTAACCATGATTTCGTGGCCTCAATATATTATTTTCGAAAAGGCGTATTTAACTACCACTTGGAAATGTATGTTAACAAAAGGACGAGGATTCTTGGGCCGCAAGATCAGGATTCGGCTACTGTAATTGATCTACCATGAAAATGTAAATGCAGGAAAACTTCGATGGTCGTAGTAGCTGAATCTCTGAGAAAGAGACTGTGACCTCAGGTTGACTAGAGGTCCTTTGGTTATGATGCAATAAATTCAAATCCTACCTAGCCTGCTGCATACTGAGTGAGAACGACTACTGAAATCGTAGCTGTGGTGACAACTCTTACGTTCAGTTTCGTAATCAGCTGTTGAGCTCCATCTACAGGTGGCTGCTGAAACTACATCATGGTTCTTTCTTGCTGAATCTTATCGACAGTTCCTCCAAGAGCCTGCCTGCAAATCAGCACTTTAATCTTCTGTCAATGATCCCAGCTGAGAGTATAAAAAGGACTGCTGTATTTTGCGAGTGGTTGCCTTCGATGTCTATGAATCACACTACAGATGCTGCTGCGTCCTTTCTCAGGAACAGTTTGTTTGGTCAACTTCAGCTGCCTAGCTGAATGTGTCTGCTTATAACGATGGTATTGAAACATTACAAGTGGCTGTCAGTGGTTGTAACTTGATAGTTGTACCGATATGATCATGGGAACTCTTGATTTAATAGCCAGGTCCAGTAGGGTAATAGCAGTTTAGGTATTAAATGACTTTTGCAGAGGTCAATTGTAAATTGCCTACAAATCTTTGAAATACTCAGGCATTGTTGTGTATTGCTTCTTAGAGCTACTTTCAAGGTACGTGAGATAACGGAAATTTATGAGGTTGACAGTATTGCGATTTGAATCCTGCATTTTACAGTGGCTGGCCCATTGTGTCAACAAATGCGCTTGCTGATTTTTGAGAGTCTTGAGGCTGAAAGAGCTGCCTCTAAGATATACTCTGCTTTTTGTGCACTATCTGAACTCAGGAACACAGCAAACTAGTAACACAATAACGCGGAAACACAGCAACATGGCGACACAGCAACACTGAAACAAAGAAACACAAAAACTTGAGAACATGAGAACACAGAAACACAGAGACGTGGCAACACAGCAGCAAGGCAAGAGGGCAGAATGGCAGTACGGAAATATGGAAACGTGAGATCATAGAAACACACATAGAGAACCACAAACAGGGGTTCGCACGTTATATTGACATATATATATATATATATATATATATATATATATATATATATATATATATATATATATATATATATATATTTTATAAACAGGGTGTTCCACCTAACTCTGACACCTTAAAAATTTTTCACACGAAATAAAAAAAAGTTCAAATGGCTCTGAGCACTATAGGCCTTAACTCCTGTGGTCATCAGTCCCCTAGAACTTAGAACTACTTAAACCTAACTAACCTAAGGACACCACACACATCCATGCCCGAGGCAGGATTCGACCCTGTGACTGTAACGGTAGCGCGGTTCCAGACTGTAGCGCCTAGAACCGCTCGGCCACTTCGCCCGGGCACGAAAGAAAATTTAAGGGGCTCACAATCCATAAATATAAACAAACATCACTTCAAACTGAAAATTACGTTATTTAAATGGCTTATGAATGTTTTTCTACGGAAATGAAAACTAGAGCTGCAGTTAGTGATGGTAGTCTTTTTTCCACTGTTCTGATCCTCACACCCTCTGAAATACCTAGACTTTGAAGGATGTCAACGGCAACATAGTTCCCGCCGTAATACGCAGAGCAAGGGTTGCCTAAGCCGGCCTTATGACACTACGGACAGCCAACATTACGGCATTACAGCATTTTGGCAGAATCTATGGCACCGTTTCCATTACTTAAAGTCTAAGATTCCAGAAAGTATACGGTTTACAGGAGTGAAACCACGTTTGCGTTCACTAACTGTGCCTGTAGTGTTCATTTCAGTAGAGAAAACATACATGTGCCCTTAAAAAAATAAAATAAACAAAAAGGTAACTTGTGTTGAATGTGATGTTTGTTTGCTAATAGGGAGTGTGTATTCCTGCCTCTTGTGTGAATCCCTAACATAGGTGCATGCCCGGCTAACTGTATTTTTCACCTTTTGTTTCATTTTGGAAACATATGTTCTGTCATAGATAGGTAGGACACTCCGTATACGGGGTGTCCCAGGAGGACTGTCAGTTTTTTGGGATATGACAGGATCATTCATTTGAAACAAAACATGTGTAACAAACATTGGCTCTAAAATGCCTACCTTAAGAGATTTGAGCACCTGCTCATCTTCGCTGATGTAAAATCAAAAATATCTAGTAAACGTCGCCTCTAAAATATGTACTTTAAGGACTATGAGCACACATTCACCTACGCTACTGTGACACACATTTTATGTACCGAAAGAATTCTCATAGTTGTTAAGTTACTAATATTAGAGCTCATTTTTAGTACACAATTGTTTCTTGTTTTGGCCCAAATCTGGAAGGTAGAAAGCTTGCAGTAGAAGAGGTTTATTCCACAGCATCGAAGATGTAATGCTTGTAGCTCTTAAAGTATGCATTTCTTAACCCATGTTCACTAGACATTTTTGAATTGAATGCTCGTTCCTCTCATATCCCCGAATACTGATCATGCCTCCTGGGAAATGGTATCCCAGGAGAAATGGTCAATATTTCAGTGATAAGGTAGGAAAAGGAACGGCAAAAACATGTAAACCCTACTAAATGACAAGAACTTTAAATATAATTTCATGTCTCTTTGGACATTTATTTCTTTGTTTATTACCATGGAATAATCACATGAGCCATATTTGTGTTTCCATGGCTAGAAATTCCGGACTCTGACTCTCAATTTGAAAAGAATAAACAATAAATTCGGCTTTTTATATCAGTTTCACGCATGCGCTGCTATCTGGCAACTCCAAAACCACTTCCATTTCCGCAGTAATCGAAATACCCTGTATTGAAGTGAATATAATCGTCTGTTACACTTTCATTATATTAACGATACAGGAAGTTGCAGTTTGCGTACGAGAAGCAGCAGCTTTCTCTCTTACCATATTTGTTTGATTCGTCACAACTCTGAAAAATCGAGGCCCTTGTCTGTCGTTACTAGAAATGGAATAGTGCACGGAATGAATGACGATGGTTCGTGACTTCAGACGGCTAGTTTTCATTTACGTTCTGGAAATGTGTCGGCTCCTTCGTGCTGCTATCGTTGTGATGGCTGCTTTTTCTCATTGTGTGCCAAATGGCACTTCGGTTGTCTTGCTACCTTGTTCCACTTACTCTGTCATTCACGCTCATGCTACTGCGGATCGACGTTCTTCTTTAAGTTTTACTTACATGAAACGTTATAAAACAGGAAATTTTAGTACATGAGTATTTATAAAACAGTTATTACTGAGCAGAAAAATAAGAAATATATTTGCATTTTGGTGCACATTATGATTATGTAACTTGATGTGTCGGTGCGAAGCTGGTTGAAGTGGCGGTCACACAATGGAACGTCAGACACTCTATAGCGAGGCCTACGAGAAAGGCAGGCCGCGGCGCCTACGTCACGAAAGTAGTCCTGCGCTCGCTCGCTCGTTTCTACAGCTATTAACTCGTAACTAGGCGTATCCGTACAAACGAAAGCTGAATCTTGTACAGGAATCCGCTATTATGGAATCTTACTGTTATTAGTCCTATAATGATGGGAAGTAAAAGGGCCTATTTATAATTTGTACAGTAAAATAAAATAATGCTAAAATGATATAAGTTGCATAAAGCACCACTTCCATAATGTAATGGGTACTGTTAAGGAGAAGAGACTAAATGCTTTAAGCAAGCCGTTATTCTATTTATATCGATAATTGAACTTAAATTTTGCAGTAGTACTGTTAATCAGTAAGACTTCATAATAGCAGATTCCAGTGGAAGATGCAAGTCTCATTAGTACTTACAGGCCCAGCTGCGAATTAAAAGCCTTAGAAACGCATTTTGTCTGCTGACCTGAGGGAGTGAGCGAGTTCAGGACTACCTTCGTGACGCTCGCGCCGCGGCCTGTCTTTCTCGTGGGCCACGTTATATATTTAACGAAGGCTCTGAAGCATGTGGCGTCCCTTGATGTGTTCAGAACGATTGATATTCGACTTCCTTAGCTTAGACGTATATGTACATTTCTACGTTTTATACGCAAGGGGCTATTAGTGAACACAGCGTTTGTGGGAAAGACACCAGTGTTAAAGAAATACAATTCTCGCTAACTACATTTCTTATTTTCTCGATCTCCAGTAGCATTCAGGCAATAACAATCTTCATTGTGAGGTACAAGCTCCAGTGAGACACGAATGACTGTGTGTGGAACTATTCAAAATACCTTTACCCTTATTTGTTTAATTATTGCTGCCTCTGGTGGCGTCTGTCATGTAGTCCTCAGTCTAGTTGAAAGGTTCAGAACGTTCAAATGTGTCGTCGGAGTGATGCAAGGTTTCCGTGTTTCGCAACTCAACACTGTTCAGTCAGCCATACTTATTGGACATGCATAAAGGGAAACAGGTTACCCGCAGTTAAGTCGTACACAAGAAAAAAATTAGACAAAGGAGAGGTGGATGTGATGGGAACCTTCGGTTCTGATACAGCACCGGAGAGGTGCAACTACGATAATGGATGCAGGTGTAATGACAGATAAATGTGATCCTATTATTAATATTTTCGATATTTTAATTATCTGAGGGCAATGTACTTCATCGAATTCTTTTACTGTCAACATAAAAAAAATATCGAGATGGAACCGTAAATAGAGGTTTCAGTGTAACGCAACTCTTCAGTACAAAAATGCTGCAACTCGGGGATTAAAACGGTCCTAATACTATCTTCAGCTGCAGAACTGGACTAGCTCGATTGCTTCACAAATTTCAATTGTGTTTGAGAAGTAGATGAGTCTTCAACGCACTGTCACACTTGGCGCATCAGCGCACTACTTTGTCCCAACTAAAACCATCCTGACCAAAATTGTTTCAAAGTATTGTGCCCTGTTTGACAGCTTCAAGTTCAACACAGGATACTACGTACGGTTTGTTTCGAAACAATACTGACAAACTTCTAGTGGATGCAGAGTGTGTCGTGAGTAGGAAACTGAGGATAGGAAACCGTGTCTGAAAACATCATCCAGCGACGCTACAGAGCATCGAGATTGGAGGCAATGGCGCCCAACCGCTAGACCCTACCATCGGCAGCATATATGACTTTGTTCGCTGACGTACCTTAGGGGGAACGTCGCACAATGTTTTTCGTAGTTCAGTGACGCTAAAATGGAAATGCCCTGTGGCTAGGGCCTCCCGTCGGATAGACCATTCAAATGGCTCTAAGCACTATGGGACTTAACATCTGAGGTCATCAGTCCCCTGACGTAGAACTACTTAAACCTAACTAACCTAAGGAGGTCACACACATCCATGCCCGAGGTAGGATTCGAACCTGTGACCACAGCAACAGCGTGGTTCCGGACTGAAGCGCGTAGAACGGCTCGGCCACGGTGGCCGGCTGGTAGACCGTTCGCCTGGTGCAAGTCTTTCGAGTTGACGCCACTTCGCCGACTTGCTTGTCGATGGGGATGAAACGATGATGCTGATAAGGACTACACCCAGTCCCTGAGCGAAGAAAATCTCCGATCCAGCCGCAAATTGAACCCGGGGCATCAGTATGGCATTCCGTCGTGCTGACCACTCAGCTATCAGGGGCGGACTCAGTGACGGTGACTGATTGCCAAGATCGCTAGTGGAGAAGATGGAGCTAGCTTCTGCGTAGACAGGTGTTGTCTCCTATGAATACAATCCTCTTTTGCCTTGGTGGATGATTGTTTCAGGTACGAATTTTCATCTGCAGTTTATTTTTCTCATGTATACCACGAGGCTCTGGTGCCTTTAAAGTTACAGTTAAACAACAAAGTGGGGATCGAAGCACGTGTCCAACAGTGTCATCCACCGAAGCAATAGAGCATAGTACCTATAGCAGACACGGCCTGCAGCAGCAGCTAGCTCTATCCTCTCCCGTGGCGATTATGGCAATCAGTCGCGATCACCGAGTAAGGAACAGCGTTGTGAGTCGTTCAGCCAAAGGTCTTGTTTGCAGAAGAAGGGGAGTCTAGTGACAGGCGCCGGCGCCTATAAATTCGAAGCTCTGTAGCGTCGTTGAAAGAAGTTTCCACACACAGATTTCTATCCTCTGTCTGTTCCTCAAGACGCCCCTACAACCTCTCGAATTTATAGCAACATTTCTGGGACACCCTGTATGTACACAAGGCCGTTATAGATGACTCAAGCGATTTCTTTATTCGCATTAGCTACATTAATTGACATATTCTCATAAAACTCAACACTTCTGTAGATGTACTCAAAGTTTTCTACTATTTAGATTTCTGTCACGAGAGCGGAGCAGTGAGCATTTAGGCATAACGGCGCCAGGCGCCCAGAAAGCGAATCTTGTGCTTGAAAAACATTCACGTCAGTGTGCCGTAGCGGTGCGAAAACGCGCCTTATTTAGTGCATGAGAATAATGTGTCACTGTTGTTTCATTTCCTTAAGAGGGTTCAGTTTATTTTGACTTAACGTTAAGGCAGAAGCGGCCTCACTGTGCTTAGTCTTCGTAAGCTTTTAGGCGCACTAGCGCCCGTTGCTTCTTATACAAGTGAAATCTTTTATAGTCAGTCTGTTGACGCTAATCGTCATGGTTTTGTAATATCTTACTTATGATGCGATATTTTTATGGTCAGCATATCTTAGCATTTTTTACGTTACTTTTTAACTGCTTGACAGTCCTACCTAAAAGTTTACAGCCGTACGTTTTATAATATGATTATTACTGTACACTTACTGTCGTTAATTTGCTGTTAACGGTGGTCCAATCCTGGAAATCAATAAATTCTTACTGTGCTCCCATTTTTTGTAGGAATTTATTTTCTGGAGTAATCTCGTCGCTTGCTTTCCTAAGTAAGCTTAATTGCATTATCGTCTGAGGATTGAACATAAATTTGACGGCGCTTGTCAGGAAATTAATTTAATTAAAACTTTCTACAACTGACGCCTGATTGTTTCTGATCTTAAAACATACTACACAGCTGATGATAGCGGTGAACAAAATTTTAGTACTTTTAGTTTTGACCAAAAGCATGTCGTCTGCTCCCACACTGCTCAAGAATATTTAAGTATTTAGTGCCAATTTGTAAGTTGTTTCATTAACAAAAATTCACTGAAGTGCTTGTCTAATTTATATATGATGCCGACTAGTTGTGTTCACGTACTAAGTTCCAGCAGATGGCAATTTGTTTCGTTGTCACCATCAGCTTTAACTTGTATAAGTGAACACTATGTTTTGCATCACACGTAAATAAATCAAGGACTTCAGCGTATTTTTGTTAGTGAAACAACTTACAAAGTGGCACTAAATACTCAAATATTCTTTTGCAGTGTGGGAGCAGATGATATGCTGTTGGTCAAAACATCTGTCTAATTGAAAGTATTAGCCAGCCCGAAACAGCTAATGGCACTAAAATAAAACATTTAAAACGTATTTGTGGCTGGTTAAGTCATTCACCAACTAACGGCCGCAAGGTTCACAAGATTCAACATGGATGAAATATCTGATGAGAAAAGTTATAGAATTTTCGTTCATACAACTAAATCTTCAGAACGTTGCAGTAGAAGCATGTGGGGTCACTCTACGAACGAGAGGTGCCCATGTGAATCTCTTAGCGATTTATTAGGGCTTCTAACAAACACGTAAACAGGGAACATACAAGAAAAATATTAATACTATCGATCATCTAAAGGTAATAGTAGGGGACTAGAACACCCATTGTCTCTTTTGGGAGTTAGATGGTGAAGACAGAGTGGGAAGGGAAATTTCAGAAGAGGTACTCACCGACGGTACATCGACGAGAATCAACTTACTTAATCAACAAAAGATTGTTGTAGACATCAGTCCCGCATCGGCTAATTTTGCGCTAAAGTCAGTTGGGACGTATTACAAGAACTACTCGGATCTGACCACCTACCGATACTGATATAAAGTGAGAATAACCTCAGTATAAGAATAAAGATCTTTCCGCAGTATAAGTGGCGTACAAGAAGCGCAAATCGGGCAGAATGTGGGGAAGTGCTGATGAAGAAGCTGAACGACTTCAAAGAAAGTGGGGATGTGAGAGTGGGCTATGCAGACCAAGTACATCTTACTGGAACGGAAGCTGAGGCCTCAGTCCCACAAAACACGCCTTCTATGTTGCTGCTAGGTCTGATGGGGCAAAGAATGTGAGAGGACAGCTAAGAAGAGGAGAGAAGCACTCAAAACATTCAAGCGACAAGCGGTACGGAAGAAAATTTTCGTGACTTTAATCGGATCCAGGCAAGGTCAAAGTGACTATATAAAAACAAAGAGGGAAAGCGGGCGGAATTTATGCACTGGCCGATCTACTTGATGCTCCATGGCTATTGTTTGGAATAAGATTAAGAAGATAAGACGAATTAATACAGCAACGGGAAAAGTCGGGCAATATCTAAGAATCTTTTAGAAAACAATTAATGGATCCAGACCCCACACGCTGCTGAGCAGGAAAACAACGATCTAATGGAAGACAATCAGATGAAATACTCCTTAAACGGAAATTTCTGTCTGTCGGAATTCACTGGAGCACCAGCAAGATTACGGCCCCTGGACCGAACAACTTTCATTATTCTACGATTCAACATATGCCGGAAAAGACATCAATTCATCTGTTGAACATCTTAAACAGAATATGGACCAACCTGATCTATGTCCCAGAAACATGTTGAATGAGGAAGGCGCATGAACGCTCTTCGTCACACAGGCCCAACACTTCTCTATCGTATCTGTGTACGACTTTGGAACGGATGAGTAAAAACAAATCACACAGTTAGTTCAGAACAAAATAAGTGGCAGGAAGCGCATTCATAGACGGTAAAACTAATTGAAGAGGCAAATTCAAGCTCCCGGTAATTGAAGTCTGTAATCACTTGCAAAACTCATAGCGATTTTATAAGTATTTAAGTACACAAGAGAAATGTAAGAAGAAACAGTATACTTAATCAGACTCGAGCTCAGCACTGACGCTGCTGAAATGTTAAGACGTCGACAACACCAAAAACTATCTAGAACGCGTGTATCAGCTTATAGAAGCAGTCCTGGAGCTATCTCGCTTAAATAAGACGTGTGGTTTGTTATAGGTGAAACAAAACAGCGGAGTAGAGTGAAATGGAAAAGAAGATTCTTTGGCCCTGGAAGCTGTATGCACTGCCTCAATGAGATGTGCTAAAGTGCCACACGACATTATCCTTGATAAAATAAGCACTGTAATCACAGCCCTGTTGTATGAAACCTTCCAACGGTCATAAAAAATTAAAGTGCGACACTATGCCGAAGTGGTACCTAATCTTACATCACACACTTGTTACCTCAACTGCAAGACACAACAGAAACTTTATATGATAATGGCAGTGGAGACTCTGGCAACATCTATACCACCTCAACGTGGCCTAATTTTCTTCGTGTGAATGTGGCAGTGGGAAAGTTGCTAACCACATTTTCTTCGGCTGCCACACAAGGTTTCAAGAAACTATGAAACTTTTACAGCTTCTGGTGACTTTGTAAATGCCTTGCCTACAAACATAAAATCATTTTAGCCACAGAAGACATAAGGTATAAGCTTCTGTACGATTTTATAACAGACGATAAAATAAGAATATAGAATACTGAAATTTTATTACTTTATAATATATTAAATATCTTAATTTATTTAGATCGTTCCTTATGTTCAGTTTATATGGCTGTTGTTTTTTATGGTCCGAGGCTGACTGTGTGGGTGATGCCCAAAATCTATTAATAAATTAGAAAAAGAATTTTAAGATAAGATATGCTAACAAGATTTAGTAGTTTATTATTTTTTGCGCGAATCGTTCATCGTTCATTCAGTACACGATCCTTTACACAGCAAGCTTCTTTCTTCATTTGGTTCAGTACAACATTTCATTTACAAGATCATTCGGGAAATTTTCAAATATTTTGAAACGCTATGTTCGCCGAGCTGATAGGTAAGTGATATTTAACCACATATCGGTAGGGCTCCAATAAGTTGGGAATATTTTGGTCCAGCAATTAATTAGTGAACGGATTAAATACTCAACTAATTAATTGCTGTAATGAATTGTCAATTAGTCAAATTATTAAACTGTCAGTTGGTTCTTTTATGTGTCTTAGGATGGTTCTTTCTGCTGGTCGCCAAATAATTGGATGTCGAAGAGGCGGCGTACCCTGGCGCATTGTTGCCCGCAGTTCAGGATGCATTCCACAGATACTTTCATATTTTATAATGGCCGATTGTATCTTCGTACGTGTATTATTTCGTACTATTTCGTCGCGCCACGCGGGGTAAGCCGAGCGGTCAAGGGCGCTGGAGTCATGGACTGTGCGGCTGGTCCCGGCGGAGGTTCGAGTCCTCCTCGGGCACGGGTGTGTGTGTTTGTCCTTTGGATAATTTAGGTTAAGTAGTGTGTAAGATTAAGGACTGAAGATCTTAGCAGTTAAGTCCCATAAGATTTCATACACATTTGAATATATATATATAAATACACTCCTGGAAATGGAAAAAAGAACACATTGACACCGGTGTGTCAGACCCACCATACTTGCTCCGGACACTGCGAGAGGGCTGTACAAGCAATGATCACACGCACGGCACAGCGAACACACCAGGAACCGCGATGTTGGCCGTCGAATGGCGCTAGCTGCGCAGCATTTGTGCACCGCCGCCGTCAGTGTCAGCCAGTTTGCCGTGGCATACGGAGCTCCATCGCTGTCTTTAACACGGGCAGCATGCCGCGACAGCGTGGACGTGAACCGTATGTGCAGTTGACGGACTTTGAGCGAGGGCGTACAGTGGGCATGCGGGAGGCCGGGTTGACGTACCGCCGAATTGCTCAACACGTGGGGCGTGAGGTCTCCACAGTACATCGATGTTGTCGCCAGTGGTCGGCGGAAGGTGCACGTGCCCGTCGACCTGGGACCGGACCGCAGCGACGCACAGATGCACGGCAAGACCGTAGGATCCTACACACTGCCGTAGGGGACCGCACCGCAACTTTCCAGCAAATTAAGGACACTGTTGTTCCTGGGGTATCGGCGAGGACCATTCGCAACCGTCTCCATGAAGCTGGGCTACGGTCCCGCACACCGTTACGCCGTCTTCCGCTCACGCCCCAAAATCGTGCAGCCCGCCTCCAGTGGTGTCGCGACAGGCGTGAATGGAGGGACGAATGGAGACGTGTCGTCTTCAGCGATGAGAGTCGCTTCTGCCTTGGTGCCAATGATGGTCGTATGCGTGTTTGGCGCCGTGTAGGTGAGCGCCACAATCAGGACTGCATACCACCGAGGCACACAGAGCCAACACCCGGCATCATGGTGTGGGGAGCGATCTCCTACACTGGCCGTACACCTCTGGTGATCGTCGAGGGGACACTGAATAGTGCACTGTACATACAACCCTTAATCGAACCCATCGTTCTACCATTCCTAGACCGGCAAGGGAACTTGCTGTTCCAACAGGACAATGCACGTCCGCATGTATCCCTTGCCACCCAACGTGCTCTAGAAGGTGTAAGTCAACTACCCTGGCCAGCAAGATCTCCGGATCTGTCCCCCATTGAGTATGTTTGAGACTGGATGAAGCGTCGTCTCAAGCGGTCTGCACGTCCAGTACGAACGCTGGTCCAACTGAGGCGGCAGGTGTAAATGGCATGGCAAACCGTTCCACAGGACTACATCCAGCATCTCTACGTTCGTCTCCATGGGAGAATGGCAGCCTGCATAGCTGCGGAAGGTGGATATACACTGTACTAGTGCCGACATTGTGCATGCTCTGTTGCCTGTGTCTATGTGCCTGTGGTTCTGTCAGTGTGATCATGTGATGTATCTGACACCAGGAATGTGTCAATAAAGTTTCCCCTTCCTGGGACAATGAATTCACTGTGTTCTTATTTCAATTTCCAGGAGTGTATATTTTTCATCGCGTGGTTGGGCACATGGGTTACTCGGCTACTATCTTTAAGAAGCGCAATAATCCACAATCTACACTACTATTCGGCTACTACTTTTAAGAAGCACAATAATCCATAATCTAATGCTGCTGTTAAATCAGGCGAAAGTCTTTTGCCCTCCAGACACCATCTGCCAAATAACCTTTTTTTATCAGCAGTGTGTGGGCACGGATAGATTAGCGCAGTTTCTTAAGTTTCAAAGCTACTAATTCACATGAATCTTGTGACCTCGTTCTTATTTGTGCAACCATTCTGCATTCTTGTTCGCATCCTATGTTCATGAGTGTAATATGGTCGTATCTTACGTTTATCTACGTGATATAAACTACTTACATACATTACTATCACAAACTTGACACTCTATATAATACTTTGTTGGGTATCATATTTATGTTTGCTGTTATTTTGTGCACTGTATTAAATGGTTGTAATTATTTCTCACATCTTTACGTATACAGTCTCATGCATATATGAATAAAATGTCTGTAACAATAAAACAAAAAATTGAACAAATTAAAAAACAAAACAATGTAAAGAAAATACGAGAAAATTTATCAAATCTAAGATAAAAGAAAAAAACCTCCCACGGGCAACCTAGACAAGGTGGGGAGGCTTGTGTGCAATGAGAAGACAGGTTCAACCATACAAGCCACGTATCCGTAAAGGAACCAGAATAACTATGCCCATCAAAAGGCAGCATGGCTCGAAAGGCAAAAAAAGAACCTATATCTGTTCAGTCGTCACCCGAGTCAACAAAAATTTACGTCGGTTGCCAAGCTGTGACGGTGTAGTGTCAGAATCATGGTACAGTTGAATTTGTGAACCAGAATGAAAATGCTCCTGTCATAGCAGTAAAAGGCAAATACGCCTTGGGCAGGAAACTAGCTTTTCGACTTATCTGTCAGTTTCATAGATATTTAAATCAAAACATCTTGACACACACTCCCATTTTTGCGAGTTAACCCTATTTACCCAACGCAGTGAGCTTTATTAGCTGCACGGTATTGGTATACCTGCGTCCTGTTTATATGCTACATGCTCCTGTGCCTAAAATCCGGAAGATTCCTCAACTATAGCAAACTATATACGAGTATAATATCATAGTGCCGAAGAACTTACATGTAGTTGCTAAAAAAAGGTTTTCTGGGGGGATAAAATTGCTGGGGATTGATTTTTTCCCGCGGCGACGCCAAAATAATTATTCGATATCTGGGTGTAGGGGGGGCTCCAGGGAACCATTACTTCCCCAAATCCATCCACTGTCTGTGTACCACTGTCTATGTACGGTAGGGGTCTAAGAATTTTTTTTTTTCTTTTTTTTTTTTGTCATCAGTCTACTGACTGGTCTGATGCGGCTCGCCACGAATTCCTTTACTGTGCTAACCTCTTCATCTCAGAGTAGCACTTGCATCCTACCTCCTCAATTATTTGCTTGACGTATTCCAATCTCTGTCTTCCTCTACAGTTTTTGCCCTCTACAGCTCCCTCTAGTACCATGGAAGTCATTCCCTCATGTCTTAGCAGATGTCCTATCATCCTGTCCCTTCTCCTTATCAGTGTTTTCCACATATTCCTTTTCTCTCCGATTCTGCGTAGAACCTCCTCATTCCTTACCTTATCAGTCCATCTAATTTTCAACATTCGTCTATAGCACCATATCTCAAATGCTTCAATTCTCTTCTGTTCCGGTTTTCCCACAGTCCATGTTTCACTACCATACAATGCTGTACTCCAGACGTACATCCTCAGAAATTTCTTCCTCAAATTAAGGCCGGTATTTGATATTAGTAGACTTTTCTTGGCCAGAAATGCCTTTTTTGCCATAGCGAGTCTGCTTTTGATGTCCTCCTTGCTCCGTCCGTCATTGATTATTTTACTGCCTAGGTAGCAGAATTCCTTAACTTCATTGACTTCGTGACCATCAATCCTGATGTTAAGTTTCTCGCTGTTCTTATTTCTACTACTTATCATTACCTTCGTCTTTCTACGATTTACTCTCACACCAAACTGTGTACTCATTAGACTGTTCATTCCGTTCAGCAGATCATTTAATTCTTCTTCACTTTCACTCAGGATAGAAATGTCATAAGCGAATCGTATCATTGATATCCTTTCACCTTGTATTTTAATTCCACTCCTGAACCCTTCTTTTATTTCCATCATTGTTTCCTCGATGTACAGATTGAAGAGTAGGGGCGAAAGGCTACAGCCTTGTCTTACTCCCTTCTTAATACGAGCACTTCGTTCTTGATCGTCCACTCTTATTATTCCCTCTTGGTTGTTGTACATATTGTGTATGGCCCGTCCCTCCCTATAGCTGACCCCTACTTTATTCAGAATCTTGAACAGCTTGCACCATTTTATATTGTCGAACGCTTTTTCCAGGTCGACAAATCCTATGAACGTGTCTTGATTTTTCTTTAGCCTTGCTTCTATTATTAGACGTAACGTCAGAATTGCCTCTCTCGTGCCTTTACTTTTCCTAAAGCCAGACTGATCGTCACTTAGCGCATTCTCAATTTTCTTTTCCTTTCTTCTGTATATTATTCTTGTAAGCAGCTTCAATGCATGAGCTGTTAAGCTGATTGTGCAATAATTCTCGCACTTGTCAGCTCTGCACTGGTCTGGTTAATTGAGAATAAAGTCTATACTTTTATATATGTTTCGTTTTCTCCTCCCTTTTGTTCTCATTGTAGCTTACAATATTATCGGAGATCCTATACTTTTACAACCACCCAACGTATTTCGCAGAGCACTGTAAAAATGTTTACACTAACTGACAACAGCGGAGTGTGCGCTGACATGAAACTTCCTGGCAGATTAAAACTGTGTGCCGGACCGAGAATAGAACTCGTGACCTTTTAATATAATTGTATGCGATAAACTTCTGTTCAGTACTTCTGTTAACGAATACTGATCTTAAATCTCTGTCTACGTTTGTTTGTTATTTGTTAAGAATTCTGTTTCCACACTTTGCGAAGTGAAGATAATGGTGGCGTAGAAATCGCTGGAGCTTCCACATGTCTCACCTTGTGTCGTGCTGGCAGTGATGAATGGTCTTTGCGCCGTCACGTTGCTTATGTTTTGGAGATCGCTGGCCATTGAAAGATGACAGATGCTGTCTTGTCAAAATCAAAATTAATTACCAAAAGGCAAATTAATTTTCCCTGCTGCTCCTACGCGTCGCCTTGTGGCAGAATGAACACTAAATCTTCAAAACTCTTTGGGTGCAGGATACGTAGAGACGTTCATAAGTTTAACAATGGACGACTGGCTACTACATGTCTTAATGGTAGGTCATCTGTTTGTTAATTTTCACGCAAAATAATTTAGGTTTTTCCTTTATGCTCATCATTCAAACTTTGGAAATAGTTTTCAGTTCGATACAAGGAAACAAATGTGTCTCCAGTCCTTGGAGTAGAGCTACTGATCTCCGCAGTCTCTGTTGTGTCCTGAATAAAATGAAAATTTCTTGGCATGCTCCCAGAAGATATCATGGTGCGTTTGCGTCCTCTTGATGTGATGGCTTTTGGTACTAGACTGCTCAGTGTATTACCAGCTATTACCTACCGGCATGTTATACTTTGGATCTTGAAAGAAAGTCTTCTCTCTTGAAATTATTGGCTCTTGTTTGTCTTCTATCTTCAGACGTATTCAGTTCTTCCGAAATCCTCTTCTGCATCGAATTTCGGTGAGTTACTGGAACAATAACTATACAATAGCCTTCTAGAAACTTCTGGGTCGTCCCGTCTCTTTATGTAATTGCTGCATTGTCCGTTTTCATACATTGCCTCCGTGATATTCGTAAGATCCTCCACTTTTCATCACTCCTATAACTATTCTGCATTCCTCAAAATCATTAATTTTTACACCGACTGACTCCGCGGTCGCGTCCGTCCTTTCATGCAAAGCCGAGTAAAGACCAAGAGTGTCTGCACATCAACACTTCGATATCTCTTTTCCAGATTTTACCTTCCATTCGTTATTATCAACAAGAGATCTCCTTCTTACAAATGCAAATGATTTTCCAATAATAATCAGCCTTTTCATCTCTGTCAATCTTGAGACTTTTGATTCTGCTTCATCTGTTATTTCCGCAATTACAATTTTTTCATATAAAATTATTCCCTTTCAGACAAGAGCTTCAGAACACGTGTACAACGTTTTTCCTTGGATTTTAAATTTTTCATTTACACAAAGAGGCGAAATAAATAAAGGAAATTTAAAGGACTATCAACATACAAATTTACAATACGTACCTCCTAGATACTGAAGTTATGAGAGGCGGTAATCCAATGACAGGAGGGGCTGAATATACGTCAGTTATAGTATCTGATCCACTTCATTAATAAAAATCTCAACATTAACGTTTTATTTCCTAGGGGGATCATGTGTGTATCGACTGGAAACAGGTATCAGCTCTATCAATGAGTTGCAAACGCCGGAAGTGACACCACGTCCTAGGAGAAGACGCGATTGGTTTTCAAAGACATCAGAACGTTCCGGGAACGTCATGCTAACGTTGCAGGAAATGGCGCGTGTCTCTGTGAAAAGGGAGGTCGTAGAATAAATCAATCATCACACGCCAGTTTCTGCTTAGTAGTTGATGTGCCGATTAAGAGATCTCTTCGAAAGCAGCATACGCATGTGCTGTACGGGATTGTCGTTCATACTGTCAGGTGGATCATTCCCATTGCTCATTGGTCATCCAAGTTATGAAGTACGAAGTCATTGCGCCAGCAATGGAACATAATTCTCCTTCAGTGTTTGTATGATCAGCATATTCTACAACACTCCGGACTTCATTACCTAGGTGGCATCTGTGAGTTACGCCTCAAATTGTCAGTTATACAGCCTCAGAGAGCAATTTTTCATCGCTATTTATATTCATGGTTGAGACGTGCAATCAAGTAGCTTTCGAAAAATTTTAGTGCCAGCACCATATGGATTTCCGATGAGCGTTATCATTACTGGTTGAAGTGTGCAAAAGGGGCGTAATGCAATCCTAACTGCAGTTTGCCTAACTGGAACCATCTGATAGCTAACATCATCGAGTATTTTATGCAGAATATTTCAAGAAGCAGGTCTTTGGAAATGGGGGTCACACTCGTTAGTACTATCAATGCTCTTCAGAGAAATATTTGCAGCTAGCATGTTGCGACTGTTAGCTTTGGGCTACACATACATCAATGGATGAGTTGTCACTGTGATGTGAGTTTCACTTACGCTTGGAAAGCGACAGTAGGCGTTATTTGCTTCTACGACTAACGTGTATTTCATATATATTCTAAGTCATACATTACACCTGCAATTGTGTTTCCGCGATTGATGTCTTCTGTGTGGTAACTTCCGGCACGTTGCACCACATTTGACGCGGTTATTTTAGTAATGTTTCTTTGGATTGGGGAAATCAGTGTATTTACTGTGAAGAGTTTATGTTACAATGCTATTTGCAGATGCAATAGTATCAGACTATGAAAGACTCAAAACGTTCTCACTTTTCAGCCACCACAGCCCTGTGATCCATGGACCGGTATCAGAGATGCTACCAGAGAGGGAAATATGGCCCCTCAGTTTAGTCTTATGGCAAACAAATATCTGGGTGACGAAGACTGCCTTTACCTCAACGTATACACGCCAAAGGTAACGTATACCTGTAAGCCTCATCTTTGTGTTCAAGTTTTCACAGATGTACTTTCAATACATATTGTTAACGAAACTATTTATGTCTCCTAAAGTCAGGATAATACACTGCTCGACGAGCATCGTTTCAATTTATTCAGAAAGCAGAAGGTAATGAATGTAGAGCAACTACATATTACGGTGCTATTTGTCAGTGTTTTCACTATACAGCAGCCATCACAAACCTGCGATCCATGGACTGGTACCATACACACACACACACACACACACACACACACACACAGACTGCTTACACAACGCCTGTCTGCCCTATTCTGGAGTACCTGGAGTACTGTTGTGCGGTGTGGGATCCGCATCAGGTGGGACTGAGGGATGACACTGAAAAAGTACAATGAAGGGCAGCTCTTTTTGTATTATCGCGAAATAGGGGAGATAGTGTCACAGACATGATATGTGAATTGGAGTGGCAATCATTAAAACAAAGGCGTTTTTTGTTGCAATGGGAATCCTCATGAAATTTCAATCACCAGTTTTCTCCTCCGATTGCGAAAACATTCTGTTGGCACCCATCTCCGAAATTATCTTCACAATAAAATTAGAGAAATCAGAGCCCGCACAGAAAAATATATGTGCTCATTTTTCCGCGTGCCATTCGAGAGTGAAACGGTAGAGATACAGGATGAAGGTGATTCATTGAACCCTCTGCCAGGCACTTTATTGTGAATAATCACGTAGATGTAGCACTGTGGCGTTTATAGCCTCCTAGCCGCACTAGGAGTGGAGATACGCAAGTAGGGCCTTTTTCCCAGCCCCTGCCATGTAGGCTCGGTACACAACAGGCATGTTGTGTGGGAACGATGACAGCTTTCCAAATCAACTAGCTTTTCAGGGCAGCCTACAGGGATGAGATACAGTTTTCAAGCAGCCTGCCACACACTGAAGGTATATTGTGGGACTAGTATTGGCCTGATCCTCAACCTGTTGTGCGGGGCTATTTGTAAGTGTGTAAATGACTGGATAATCGTGAGGTGAATATAAGAGGGAAGGAAGGAAGGGCAGGGTGAGGGAGCACAAGTATACGGATAGACAGAGATAGACAGGAAGATATGAACGGGGATATGTGATAGGAGGGGGTTGAAGGGGAGAGGAGGAGGTGTAAGTCGATAGGAAAAGGGGGCACAGAGGGAGGGAGGAGAAGATAGATAGGGAGATTGGAGGAGGAGATGGATATGGGGAGGATGCAGGAGGAGATCTATATGGTGCGGAGGGGAGGAGGAGTGGTAGGGAAAAGATTGATTGAGAGAGGGAGCAGGAGGAGATAGGGAGAGTTAGGAATGGTCAGAGGGGGGAGAAAGGGGTGAACAGGGAGGTAGGTAAAGGAGATGGTCAGAGTGACAGGTGAGGTGTAGATGGACAAAAAGAGGAGAAGAAGGAGTAGACTGGTGTAGCATATGTGTCAGATATGTAAATGGGTGCAGATGTCGGGATTACGCTATTATATGAAAAAGAAGCTTTTGTGGAATACCAACAAAGAGATATGGAGAGATATATAGCCTCTGTGAAATTTTTAAGTGAAATTTCACACGTGCTCATTTCCAGGAATTCAGAAAGTGGTCAGGAAAGTGGTCAGTTGTCAAAAACAACACATAAAATTATGAACTTAACAAACATTACAAATTAAATCAATTTGTGATGGGCAGTTTATATGAGTCCTTAACATATGATAAATTTACGTAACGTGTTCTAAAGCTAAAAGTTAGTTGTGGATTGTATTTAATTGGTGAAATAATGAAAGAATCATCAAAATATAATCCATAAGGAACGTTATGTTGCTGGCACGCTATGTAACACTAACTATAAATAACCACATCGGAATATCATGGAAAATTGAAATAGATTAAAGAAAGGTTAAAATAAATTCACTAACGTCGAGTGTGAGCACAATGTGACTTTTAGTGAGAAACGACATATGCTTGAATTTGCTGGTGTAACATTAATGTTGTTAAATTCCACAATGAACCTGATAAGCTGTTCGGTTGTTTATACGCACTACATGACTAATATTTCCTTGATGGTTACAACGTCTGTGTTTAAACAGTGTCAGTATCTTCACATTACATTGTGCTTCAGACATGAATGCAAAAATTTTCATCCGTCACAAAAAGTCAGAGTCAGTCCGGATTTGTAATATGCGAGTCGATTTCTTAATATTTACCACAAGTGTAATTGTCAGAACAATGTCTGTTCCTTCAGACATGCAGGCGTGGCCGTATCTTCACCCTACAACATCCGACAAACATACAGACACTGTGTAAATACAGAAACGTAACCATCGAAGACGTATTCATGCCTCGACGGTCTGAAATGACTAAAGATTATTCGTCTCTCCCTGTGCGGGACTTACGAAATGTTCGACCGTCAAGGGTATCGACTCCGTGACGTATGGAAGTTTGGGTAGATCCTGGCGATTGCTCGCTAAAAGCGGGAAATCTGGGTTCGAGTCCCGTTCCGACACAACAAACACTATTACGGATCGGTTTCGTAATAAATAATAAATCTCTCTCTCTCTCTCTCTCTCTCTCTCTCTCTCTCTCTCTCTCTCTCTCTCTGTGTGTGTGTGTGGGGGGGGGGGGGGGGGGGGGGGGGGGTATGTGTGTGTGTGGGGGTGAGGCTTATTACATGATTAATTCTACAAGTAGATTTTATAGAGCGAAGTAATAGGTAGCACTTATTACCGTCCCCACTGCAAAAAAATGTGTTTTACACGCCATTACCCCATATGTGAGTGTTTATCCCCTATCTAAGCTATTGATTCACGGCCATATTACGAACCTCACTCAATCAGCTTTAATGGACGTATCTGCCGGCTTTCTGGGGCGGAGATGTACATTTGTTTCTGGTAGCTTGTTGGTTGATTTCACAGTGCTGAATAAAACGCCACCATCGAACTCTTCTTTCCAGTTTCCGTGCCTCGCATCTGTGGTCTAGGGGTAAGTTCTTTGATTGGTAGTCAAAACGTCCCCAGTCCCGCATTCGAAACCCGCCATCGTTTGAATTTTAATTAATAAACAGCATTGACGGCCAAAGAGTTCCGGCATAAGATGTCACCTATATTCTCCCAACGGCAGAGGGCATACGAGCGGACAGTGGTTACGGCAACTCTCTTGTTCATCAGGTGGGAAACTGCCCCTAAAGCCGGACGAACCACTGAATTAAAGGTACATAACGTGTATCCACACACACGCGAGACAGATATAAAAAAAAATGATGGTAATGTCTCCATTGCCAAAAAATTCCGTAATAGTCCCCCATTCGGATCTCCGGGAGAGGTTTGCGAAAGCGGAGGTGACCATGAGAAAAATATTCAATAACCAACGAAAGAAAAACTTTCTACTAGTCGGAGCGCAGAACCTCAGAAGCTTGAACTTGGTAGGGAAGCCAGGAAATCTAAAAACAGGACTGCAATGGCTCAATGAAGACATAGTAGGGATCAGTGAAGTGAAATGGGAAGAAGATAAGGTTTTCTGGCCAAATGAGTATGGGAGACTATCAACAGCAGCAGAAAATAATATTACGGAAGTAGGAATGGCTCTCTGATCACCAGATCCAGTAGGAAGATGGAATACAGAGGAATGCCACTCCAAGAGCCGTGTCATTGGCACTTGTCAAACTACAATTGGCGCTTGACTTCACTTTCCAGATTGCCTTGGCAGTGGACCTATCTGCATGTCCTGTCTGCTGCAAATAATGTTAGTATTCTCTCTTGCTAAGCTCTTATCGCTCGCATTGGTAGACGGAAATATCTTCTTGCTAGGCTTTTGACTGTTTCACCTCAGCCTGCATCCATGTCCAAATGGGCATCGATGTTTGTGCTGCGTGATTGGGAATGATAAGGACTGAGCTCCTTTGCTATTTTAGTATTTATAAGTAGGAGAATACTTTCAGCTGCCGACGAAGAGTAGAAGCGACATGCTGCCGGTGATGGTGTGGATCCACGGCGGGGGCTACTCGCGCGGCTCCGGCAACACTGACGCCTATGGCCCCGACTACCTGCTGCAGCACGGAGTCCTCCTCGTCACCTTCAACTACCGCCTCGGTGCACTGGGTGAGTGACGGCACTAGTGTTCTGCTTTTCTGCATTGCGTAAGTAGGCTGTTTACGATCTTATATTGGGAACGCCACCGCCACCTAGCGCTCTGTATGAAAATCACTGGCTGTGCTGTGTGCAGTCTGTGGCTGGGTGGCATTGTTGGAATTTGCTATTATAGTGTTGGGCAGTTGGCTGTTAACAGTGCATAGCGCTGCGCCGTTGGAGGTGAGCCGCCAGCAGTGGTGGATGTGGGAAATGAGACGGCGGAATTTTGAGAGCGGACGAGCTGGACAGAGACAGTAAATCTGTAATATTGGGTATCATAGAATGATATAGATATTAAGACTTTTGAACACTATTAAGGTAAATACATTGTTTGTTCTCTATCAAAATCTTTCATTTGCTAACTATGCCTATCAGTAGTTAGTGCCTTCAGTAGTTTAAATGTTTTATTTAGCTGGCAGTACTGGCGCTCGCTGTATTTCAGTAGTTCGAGTAACGAAGATTCTTGTGAGGTAAGTGATTTGTGAAAGATATAGGTTAATGTTAGTCAGGGCCATTCTTTTGTAGGGATTATTAAAAGTCAGATTGCGTTGGACTAAAAATATTGTGTGTCAGTTGAAGCCCAGCCATGTATAATTTTTCTAAGGGGACGTTTCAATTGTGCTGCGATAATCTATAACGACACAGCGATCTTAGACACGGGGTAATTTGAATCATTCCTCCCTTCACTTGCCCTCTACTCTGGACAAGCTCCTGAGAGTATATTTCAATGGCAAATTCAGAGGCTTTCACACGCCAATCGAATTTCTTATTAGCAACCTTCCATCCTCTCTTTTTAATGGGTTTTCTCCAGGCTGAAAGAAAAGACTTGCCCAAAAAATAAGCTTCCAAAACCATTCCCTGAATTACACTTACTTGGCCAGCATCTCTCCCAGAATCAGCAAAATCCGTCTTTTAACGTGTTGTAAATCTTCTCGTTCCCAGCTTCTTTTATTTTATTTGATCCTGTGGTGCAAAAATGTTGTACGTTACTACAGTATCTGCTAGGGATTTTGGGAGGTTTCTTTCTTTGCATTATCTTCATGCTCCCTTTGCACAGAGGCACACTTTGGTCGATATTTGTGATCCGGCACAGGACAAGTAACTGATAAAAGCTGGGAGAAAATGTCACTGAGGTTCAACATTCCTATGGTAAGGACGTAATCAAAGGCGCAACTGAAGATCCGAGATGGAATCCGTGGGTAAGTAAAGAGACTGTGGCATTTTATTGTACACGGGGGAATCAAATGAAAGACACGTCGAACAAAGTAAGTAAACTGGTAAACTATTTATAATTTCAAGAGTAATCATCATTTTCATGGGGTTAATATATTTATCCTAACGTGAGACAAAATGGTCTATGACTTCATGCAAAAATGTTTTTGGTCGCCGACAGAACCATGATTCTACCCTGGCGTACACATCTTCGTCCAAAACAAATTTACAGTCAGGAATGACTTTCTTCAGGGCAACAAAAATATGCAAATCTCAAGGGCAGATATCGGGACAATAAAATGTTTCAAATGGCTCTGAGCACTACGGGACTTAACTTATACAACCTAAGGAAATCACACACATCCATGTCTGAGGCAGGATTCGAACCTGCGACCGTAGCGGTCTCGCGGTTCCAGACTGTAGCGCCTAGAACTGCTCGGCCACCCCGGCCGGCTCGGCCGGCTCGGGACAATATTTACATTATGTGGGCGGGCAGAAGAATGATTCCGTTCGTCAACATTCCTATGCTTGACGGTGCGCTTCATCTTTTGCAAAGTGCCCACGTACTGCTGTGCGTTACGTATTTTTGGACCACTGAACAGACATTCGTGGCTGCAGATTTGCTTTGGACAAACAGGTGCACACTTGGGTACAATCATGGTCCCAGAGACAACGGAAAACGTTTTCTACAAAGGCACTGATCGTTTTGTCTCAAGTTCCACAAATTTATTAACAGTTACGGCGATTACTTTTAAAATAATAAACTGTTGACTTACTTTTTTCCATCTGTCTCGTCTTCACTCGACTGCTCCTTTTACGAGACTGCCTCCGTAAGATATTCTCAGATTGCGTAGTGGATGGAACAAGTGAGGCATTTTGTGGCCCAGACAGAAAGTGTCCCAGTTATCTGCAGGCAGACACGACTTTTGTCGCACAGGGAGGAAAGGTTTCGCGACTGATCCCTGTTAAGGTTACCTGCAAACACGCAGGTATTTGAACAGTGACAAAAGTCCCTCCGAGTCTGTGATGACAATAGGGTTTATACAGGGTGTTTCAAAAATGACCGGTATATTTGAAACGGCAATAAAAACTAAACGAGCAGAGATAGAAATACACCTTTTGTTGCAATATGCTTGGGACAACAGTACATTTTCAGGCAGACAAACTTTCGAAATTACAGTAGTTACAATTGTCAACAACAGATGGCGCTGCGGTCTGGGAAACTCTATAGTACGATATTTTCCCCATATCCACCATGCGTAGCAATAATATACCGTAGTCTCTGAACGAAATTACCCGAAACCTTTGACAACGTGTCTGGCGGAATGGGTTCACATGCAGATGAGATGTACTGCTTCAGCTGTTCAATTGTTTCTGGATTCTGGCGATACACCTGGTCTTTCAAGTGTTCCCACAGAAAGAAGTCACAGGGGTTCATGTCTGGCGAATAGGGAGGCCAATCCACGCCGCCTCCTGTATGTTTCGGATAGCCCAAAGGAATCACACGATCATCGAAATATTCATTCAGGAAATTAAAGACGTCGGCCGTGCGATGTGGCCGGGCACCATTTTGCATAAACCACGAGGTGTTCGCAGTGTCGTCTAAGGCAGTTTGTACCGCCACAAATTCACGAAGAATGTCCAGATATCGTGATGCAGTAAACGTTTCGGATCTGAAAAATGGGCCAATGATTCCTTTGGAAGAAATGGCGGCCCAGACCAGTACTTTTTGAGGATGTAGGGACGATGGGACTGCAACATGGGGCTTTTCGGTTCCCCACATGCCCCAGTTCTGTTTATTGACGAAGCCGTCCAGGTAAAAATAAGCTTTGTCAGTAAAACTTTTGTGACTGACTCACAATGCAGGGAAGAGTTGCTGATGCTCCTCGGTAGTAATTTGGGTGTTTCCAGATCATGCGGTCGCCCTGCGAGCAACAATGGCTACTCATGTTGTTTTGAGGCATGGTATATGGTTGTAATTCTGTTCTTGACGTGATAGTCTGAATTATTTCCTTCACTGATTGTACCTGACACAATTTGCTCTTGAGAATATTTACTGGAAAATCTGGATCCTGTTAGAGACTAATTAGGTCCTGTCCACTAGTATTACTACCCTAGAAATGAATTTGGTGACCATACTTTATACTACAGGTCTCCGTAAAACGCAACTGAATCTCATTTGATAACTAATGGCTGTAGACACACGACCATTTTTTGCTACAAGAGAGAATACAAACAAGATCAGACTACGAGTCGATGCCCAGTCCACGTATGTTGCTCATTTATTATTCTGAATGTTTTTTTTTTCACCTTCGCTAGTCTGATGCTCAAATTAAAACTGTTCTCAACCAAAACACTGGTTTGAACGCTAAAGTATTGTCCTATTATAGATTAGAGACCCTGTTGGTACAGCGAACTGTTGTAAGCAATGTGGAGACTACAGCCGTTATATTTTCCCGAGTACATGTTGCACTATTGTGTGATTTAGTACTGAAGGTATCCTCGGGTGTAAGATATTCTTGACATACAATAGTGATACATTCGTATCTTTGGACGGAGACTACCCAGGAGGATGTTATGTTATTAGCGGAAAATATAGTTGTATGGTCCAGGTTGGTGATGAAATATCCATTAAACAGAATGCAGTAAGATTAGAAAACTTAAAAAAGTAAACTGGTTAAAAAAATAAAATGATTTCTGAAATTTCCTGTCTCATTGATGGTTGGAGTAAACATTTAAAAACACTTTGACTGCACCGATACCACATTTTCATCCTGTCGAATGCTATCTTTAAGCATATCCTAGACGGTCTCCGCCTTAGACTACTTCATTAGTAGAAGGTTCATAGACCAGGTCACTTCTGGGTTTTCATTAATTTACTTTTATGAAAACTGCATCCTTGTTACAGCGTTTCAATAAATTCAGTTACCACCCGGCTCTAAGGGCTTCAGTCTGGAGCCGCGCTGCCGCTACGGTCGCAGGTTCGATTCTCTGTCTCGGGCATGGATGTGTGTGATGTCCTTAGGTCAGTTAGGTTTAAGTCGTTCTAAGTTCTAGGGCACTGATGACCTCAGATGTAATTCCCATAGTGCTCAGATCCAGTTGAACCTTGCTTGACAGCATCTTTTTCAGTCTACTAATAACGATCTGTTCTTATTTTGTGGACAGGATTCATGACGACAGGAGATTCCGTGGTGCCAGGTAATATGGGCCTCAAAGACATGGTCATGGCCTTGCGATGGGTCCGTGAGAACATCGCCAACTTTGGTGGCGATCCCCACAACGTCACCATATTTGGAGAGAGCGCCGGCAGTAGGGCGTGCCACCTCATGATGCTGTCGCCCTTGGCGAAAGGTAAGAATCCTCTTACAACATTGTCTTAATTAGGTAAATCATTGCAGAAATATAATACCAAGCGCGTTTCAACAGGAGCTTTCCTGTCTTCGAGTCACACCGCCTTCTCTGTAAAACGAGAAAAAAAATTGGAAGCAACTGCCGACACTAATATTAGTGACGATGTTGATTCCATTGAAAACGTAGGATCAGTTTTTCATGTCATGTCAGTAAGAAAGGAATCTCGTAACAGTGCCCCAAATAATGAAGCTCAACTCTTTCTACAGGTATAAAATTAATCCTGCAACAAATAGAAGCAGAAATTATTCACTTAATGTATTCAATCGAAGGTGGAAGTTAGCAGCTAATCTAAAAACATAGCAGTTAAAGAATGCCTCATATTTTGGCACAACTACTATACAGAGCAGGTCAGCTCGTGATCGTGCAGTAGCGTTCTCGCTTCCCGCGCCCAGGTTCCCGGGTTCGATTCCCGGCTGGGTCGGGGATTTTCTCTGCCTCGTGATGACTGGGTGTGGAGTGATGTCCTTAGGTTAGTTAGGTTTAAGTAGTTCTAATTTCAAGGGGGCTGATGACCATAGATGTTGAGTCCCATAGTGCTCAGAGCCATTTTTTTATACAGAGCAGGTGTCAATCCTGTACAAGTTGGAGACATAAAACTGGCCACAGTGTAATGTTTACAACAAAATAATTCATAGCTTGAAGGTACTCATACAAACAGCTAGATGACTTGAAAATGGGGTCTACCCTCAGCCATCTTTTAGCAGAAATCTTCATCGACCATTTCGAAAAACAGTTCTTACATAATGAACCTCACAATAATAATATCAGGTATTGGCAAAGATATGTAGATGATGTACTGTGTCTATGGAATGGCACCAGAAGACAACTGAACACATTCCTAGTACATCTAAACTCACAACAGAAAAACACACAATTCACCATGGAAACTGGCTTCTTAGATCTCAACATAGATTCACTGAAAATTCATATTGTTTCAAAATTTATGGAAAAAACCGACAACAATAGACACGCTAAAACCCTCATGTTCACAGCACCAGATAATACACAAGCATGCTGCATTCCTTTCCGTGGTGCATTGTCTTACATGCATCCCAGCGGCACGAGAATTTTGAGACCGAATTAGACACCATTAAACCTATTCCATCTAACACTGGCTAACCCCTGCCTTTATTAACTACGTTCAGCACAAGAAACAGAGAAGAAAAATGTTGCCCTACATGTCTCAGCCCTTTCCACAGCAACATTTATATCTAAAACCACCTGGTGTACTACCGCTTTACGGAAGTTATCAGACAAATTAGCGAAAACTCTCAAATCCTGCAGTTAGAAAACTTCATTTTATGTAAGAGGTTCTACTGCTCATATCCTATTTAACAACAAGGACAGAACAGATTTATCAAGTAATAGCGGAGTTTGTAAAATCACTTACAATGACTGCAACAAACTGTATATTGGTCAAACATGCAGGACTACATCAACTAGGCTGACTGAACACGGACGCATTTGGAGATTATGTCAGACTCCATCTTATCCGAGCATCTACTGAAGGAAGAACATAGATACCAAGCGCACACGGAGGTGCTTCAGACAGCCAACAAAGCAAGAAAACTAATCCTGTAAGAAGCACTTGAGGTAAACAAACATTTAGCTCAAAATCCCCTGCTGGTTCTAAATGATCAATTACAGCTGAGTACATCCCCACTTGTGATGATCAACCCACCACATGCCCGTACACAACCTCAAAGCTGCACAAAATTAAAACAGTATACAATTTCATATTCATTACCTTACTTACCTCACAGACTTCAGCACTATAACAATATAGCTCGTATTACTGTACTTTAATCATGTACTGTGTTTAATATTGCCCTTTGCATAAACTGTAATTTACAATGTAAAACATTTTTTTGCACAATATGACTAATATTCAGTGAGTCAGTTGTGCTTAATATTGTCCATTGCGTGCAGTGTGATTTTAACGTTAAAAAACAAGTTTGGTGTACAACATTCTGTGCAAGTTTAATGTATTTTTCTTATAGCGTTTATGTACCTAAGAACTGGGGGCCTTTGCACACGCTTGTCAGTTGTTTCCTGAAATTAGTAGAAATAAAAGTTTCGGTAGAATAGAAAAACTGTACTTGTCATTCAAACTTTAAAAAGTAGAGAGAAGGCTTTTACAGATTGAGATGATTCCAAACTAGTTTTTAAAGCACGAGACGAGTTTCGCTTAGTGATGCAGAACTTGAATGAGAATGCTATGAATTTAAATTGTATATACGTCTGTTAAGGAATGACTGAGACAGCGCACTTCGTAAATACAGTCAATGGCAAGTACTGGCAGGAAAGCATGTGATAACATTATTATGAGAAATAAAAAATGTAGCAGTCGCTAATTACACACCTAAAACGATATGAATATGTACTTGATATTCGACGTGGAGCATAGTTTTGTGACCTTGATTTCAAGTGTTATTATGTAGGATAAATTTGTTGATGTATTCAGTCTTGTAATAACTATTTCGACACAGAATGATCATTTCAATCGTCATGATACGTTACGCATGGGAATAGTGAAGTCGTTACTGTACGCAAGTATGATTGCTTATGATAGAAACTGGCAGAAAAATGCAGTAATTAATTTTAACAGTCGGTAGTTCCAACATTACTCAAAGTATGTACAAGCTGAGGAGAACCACTATTCAAAAATTTTAAACGATAATCTCATTACCCCTACCAGACCGGCATATATAATTACCATGCCACCTAACTAATGATTATGTTTGATACGATTTTTAATATAGACTCCAAGCAAGTCTATTAAAATTATAAATTTGTATCCTTGGCGAGGAACCAGTTCAATGGTTAAACTTGAAAGTTTCATCTATTTGGTGATCAATTTTCGTTATCCCCCTACGGGAGCCGATGTCGAGGAAACAAAGGGGCCCACATGGCGTCCTGTGGCAGACTTCTGAAGTTGCAAGCAGAGGGATACAACGGTAGAGGAAAATAATGGGTAAATTCTGTGCCAGAACTCCCACTGAAAAGGACGACGACATCCTGTGTCTCAAAATAGTACCATCTATTTCTGTTAGATACGCTATATACGTTGTGGGAAACGACGTATTGCTTGGGCTAATAAAGATCGTACCTGATATCGTTACATTTTGAACAAAATATTAAATGTTCAAAGATACGACACAGAAGATGTGTGAACTTGACAAAACCTCCACCCGTACAGACACAGGGAAACCAACTTAAGCGTCGGCGAAATGAGCCTCTCTGTCACGAATCCG
The DNA here is from genome assembly GCF_023897955.1 of Schistocerca gregaria. NCBI lineage: Eukaryota > Metazoa > Arthropoda > Insecta > Orthoptera > Acrididae > Schistocerca > Schistocerca gregaria. The sequence continues at coordinate 568,523,435 of NC_064921.1, read as the reverse complement.
AGTACGGTACGTTGTTGTGAACTGGTAGTATGATGGACTTCTATATTAAAGAGTGAGAACCGGCCCTTACATTCTTTCTCCCTACCGATCATGGCTGCCGTAATTTCTTGGTACCTGAGCGCTAGGACAAAGGGCTCTGAATTGCTTTTGTAAGTGGGCTCACGTTGCCATCGTTGGATACCCCTCGACTCCCATTAGTTGAAATTAAGGCAGTCCGAGTAGCAGAAACACAATATCTATTTTGCTACTTCTAACCACGATTGCATGAGATCACTTTCCTGTAACTTCTTACTGGTGCATCACAGTCCACGATTCGCTGTGATTGCCTGAGGTGTCATAATTACAAGGACAAAGCACTTTATAATACTTGACTTTTAAGATCTATGTAACTTGCATCTATATACATAATCCGCTAATCATGGCGTGATGTGTGGCGTATGATACCCTGTGCCTTTACTAGTAATTTCCTTTCCTGATCCATGCGCTTACGGAGAGAGGAACAAACGACTGCCTGTACAGGGTGTTACAAAAAGGTACGGCCAAACTTCCAGGAAACATTCCTCACACACAAATAAAGAAAAGATGTTATGTGGACATGTGTCCGGAAAAGCTTAATTTCCATGTTAGAGCTCATTTTAGTTTTGTCAGTATGTACTGTATTTCCTCGATGCACCGCCAGTTGGCCCAATTGAAGGAAGGTAATGTTGACTTCGGTGTTTGTGTTGACATGTGACGCATTACTCTATAGTACTAGCATCAAGCACATCAGTACGTAGCATCAACAGGTTAGTTTCATCATCAACGTGCTTTTGCAGTCAGTGCAATGTTTACAAATGCGGAGTTGGCAGATGCCCATTTGATGTATGGATTAGCACGGGACAATAGCAGTGGCGCGGTACCTTTGTATTGAAACAGGTTTCCAGAACGAAGGGGTCCCGACAGGAAGACGTTCGAAGCAATTGATCGGCGTCTTAGAGAGCACGAAACATTCCAGCCTATGACTCGCGACTGAGGAAGACCTACAACGACGAGGGCACCTGCAATGGACGAGGCAATTCTTCGTGCAGTTGACGATAACCCTAATGTCACCGTCAGAGAAGTTGCTGCTGTACAAGGTAACATTGACCACGTCACTGTATCGAGAGTGCTACGGGAGAACCAGTAGTTTCCGTACCATGTAAAGCGTGTGCAGGCACTATCAGCAGCTGATTGGCCTCCGCGAATGGTTCATCCAACAATGTGCCAATCCTCATTTCAGTGTAAATGTTCTCTTTACGGATGAGGCTTCAGTCCAACGTGATCAAATTGTAAATTTTCACAATCAACATGTGTGGGCTGACGAGAATCCGCACGCAATTGTGCAAACACGTCATAAACACAGATTTTCTGTGAACGTTTGGGCAGGCATTGTTGATGATGTCTTGATTGGGCCCCATGTTCTTCCACCTACGCTCAATGGAGCACGTTATCATGATTTCATACGGGATACTCTACCTGTGCTGCTAGAACATGTGCCTTTACAAGTACGACACAACATGTGGTTCATGCACGATGGAGCTCCTGCACATTTCAGTCGAAGCGTTCGTACGCTTCTCAACAACAGATTCGGTGACCGATGGATTGGTAGAGACGGACCAATTCCATGGCCTCCACGCTTTCCTGACGTCAACCCTCTTGACTTTCATTTATACGGGCATTTGAAAGCTCTTGTCTACTCAACCCCGGCACCAAATGTAGAGAATCTTCTTGCTCGTATTGTGGACGGCTGTGATACAATACGCCATTCTCCAGGGCTGCATCAGCGCATCAGGGATTCCATGCGACGGAGGGTGGATGCATGTATCCTCGCTAACGGAGGAAATTTTGAACATTTCCTGTAACAAAGTGTTTGAAGTCACGCTGGTACGTTCTGTTGCTGTGTGTTTCCATTCCATGATTAATGTGATTTGAAGAGAAGTAATAAAATGAGCTCTAACATGGAAAGTAAACGTTTCCGGACAATTTTCCACATAACATATCTTCTTTCTTTGGGTGTGAGGAATGTTTCCTGAAAGTTTGGCCGTACCTTTTTGTAACACCCTGTATGTCTCGTGTGAACCCTAATTTATCGTATATCTTCGTGATCCTTACGCGAAATGTATGTTGGTGGCAGTAGAATCATTCTGCAATTCGCTTCAAATTCCAGTTCCCTAAATTTTCTCGGTTGTGTTTCTTGAAAATGACGTCGGCTTCCTCCAGTGATTCCCATTTGACCTCCCGAAGTTCCTTCGTGATACCTGCGTGATACCTACTGGAAAAAAAAATCTAGCAGTCCGCCTCTGAATTGCTTGGATGTCTTCCTTCAGTCCGACCTGGTGCGGATCCCAAACATTCGAACAATACTGAAGAATAGGTCGCACTTGCGTCCTACATACGATCCCCTTTACACATGAACCACTCTTTCCTAAAATTCTCCCACTAAACCGAAGTCGACCATTCGTATTCCCAAGCACAATCGTCACATGGCCGTTCGTTTGCAGCGTTGCGCCCAGATTTTTAAACGACGTCAGTATGTCAAACAGGTCCCTATTACTGCTGTATGCGAACATGACAAGTCACATTCACATTATCTTACATTTTTCTACATTTAGAGCTAGCTGCGATTCATCACACCAACTAGAAATTTTGACTAAGTCACCTTGTATCCTCCTATAGTCATTCAACTACGAACCCTTCCCTTACACCATGGCATCATTATCAAGCAACCAAAGATTGCAGCCCACCCTGTCTGACAGATCATTTATCTTTATAGGAAATAACAATGGTCCTACCACACTATTATGTAGCACTTCCTACTGTACCCTTCATGCCCATGATATCAAATAAATGAATGTTGACATTCATGAACTACAACATTAGTCTATCCTTAGAACTTGTCAATATTAAACATTAGAGGAGTACACTGGGTGCAGAATTGGCATGCAGTACAGTTAACATTACAGTTCTTCGAGCCATTGATAGACTCAGCACCATATTCAACGGTATCCAGTCCCTACATGAGGTCGATAAGCGGACGAGTCGGTCGTAATTGGGCGTTAGTTGAGGTGAAGAGTTCTCGCAGCTTCTAAAAGAAAACATGCTTCACCACTAGCCCACCGTATCGGTATTATCACATCTAACAAAGTACGACAAAAAACGTCGAAAACACGCAGAGAATGTAAACCGAAACTAAGTGTAAGTACTTATACAGTTTACAGAGAAGTCAGGACGTTAAGTTAGCCTAAAATAATCTCTCCAGTACGTATGCGACGTTCATCAAATGTCCGACACCTCAAATTTAAGGGTACGCTGCTATTTTTCGAAAGGCACTCCTCCTGAATTTAGCAGTGTTTTTCTAATTAAACCCTAAATTTACGTCAGGAGCTATACTTCCGGATATTTCAATTGTAACACCATGAAGGCGGTATGTGACAAATGACAAATCTGTGTGAAGTGTACCACATACTTGGAAATCGAAATGATCAGAATTTCAGTGCAGCTGTATAAAGCCGACAGGAGTAACGACACCGATATTCCGTATATTAGGAAAGATTACACTCCGGATTTCTCGTTCAGAAATTGTTCAAATGGTTCAAATGGCTCTGAGCACTGTGGGACTTGACAATTGAGGTCATCAATCCCCTAGAACTTAGAACTACTTAAACCTACCTAAGCTAAGGACATCACACACATGCATGCCCGAGGCAGGATTCGAACCTGTGACCGTAGCGGTCGCGCGGTTCCAGACTGTGGCGCCTAGAACCGCTAGGCCACTCCGACCGGCTCAGAAATGGTATCTGAGTGCGGAACGTCTTACGTTTCGTGTAAGGAGGGGAAACATCTACTATTACGTATCAGAATAAAAGAGTGGTGGGGTCGTGATCTTTAGAGGCTGCAGGTTATCGTTCCACAACTCTCTTGCAAATATGGGAACGATGGGTTCAGAAAGTCTGCAGTCACCGTCTTGTAATCTCACTTGACTAGCTCCAGAGAGAGGACAGAAGCATCGTTTGCTCGATCGTGCTTACAGCTAGAACAATATGACACCATTTGGAACACCGCAATCACCATGGCGACTATCGTTGCAGTGACCTTTGAAGTGTTTAACGATATGTTTACGTAATGTGTATACAAAAACATACAGTTATAAATGTCCCCGTTCGTAGTCCCTAATTATAACAATATATTTACTTTTGTGCTTTAACATATAGCTGTAATCAGCGGTGGAAATATATTTGCGAAAGCCGACCGTGTGCGCCTGTTTCTTGTTGGATCGTCTGATCAGTCAGCAGTTGCATTGCCGAGGAAACTAAATGCCTATTCAAAATATAATTATTTTTGGATAGCTTAACATGAATTTCCTAAGGGACCGTAGTTTATTATGCATTTACCAGTAGAATATGCCGCGGAGGAAATATTTCGCCGCATGCAACTTCCGTCCGATTTCGACGACAGAAATCGTGACTGTGAACTCTCTATTTGGCAGAAACATAAAGACAATTAAATAACTTCTTGAAGGAGTGAGACATAGATTCTATACTAAATAAATAGTCCATACCCCAGTTCCATTTAACTCTGAATATGTGGCAATTAATAAATGAACTTACACCGCAATGAAGGATTTAACACGAATGCTGTTGTGACTGGCACTTCTCTTCTCGTAATGAAAATAATTCTTTTGACGTTTTTACATTCAAGTCGCGCAATAAATCTACTGCTATGCAGTATTGCACTTTTAGTATTGCTGTTTCGCTTTACGCTAAAATAATATTAGTTTTAACAATAACAGTACGTCGGAAAGACATCCACGTCCGACACAAGTTACAAGAGACAAGAGAAGAAAAAAATTAGTGACTGAGTAACTCTTAATCGAGAATATCTCGTACATCAAAAGAACGTGTAAAAGTGTTCTTCTTCTGTCCGTTTCTCGCGCCGCGGTTTTCAAAGTCAGTAACTCACTGCATCTCTGACGGCGCTTCGACAATAAACATGTTACGTCACAGGTCGTTCACCCTTTACATTCTCGCAACATTATTTGCTAACTGTACCTGTTGCTGAGCGACTGCTCGATTAGCGAATGATTTCAAATCATAAGGCAATCACATAATGTTACAAGTGGCAGCAGAGATATTTTCACCTACAGTGGTGAGTCTAAGAACGACAGTAGATATTTAGAGTCGCAGTTCTGCTAACAGCATATATAGTTCGTGTGGAGATTCTTAGAAGAACGAATGTTGACAGTTTGCATTCATCGTCGTCATATAGTACTAATACCTTGCGTGGCGGGGCAAACAAATAGACCACTTCTGGTTCATACATCAGGTAATGTGGACAGCAGTTGGTTCATTTCGACGTATTGAAGGCGGTGGCTGTACCTAATCTTTCAAGTCTCCATGAAGCTATCTTTCAAAAGATAACTTAGAACAGCATTTTGCCCATGCAGACAAGGCATACCTCGACACTGGTTGAGTTCGACAATTGCCCACCATTTTTTGTAGATCTCTCACCCACTGATTTCATCTGGTCCTGGGTTGCCAACAGACAAGCTCGCCTGACACTACGATTGATGATCTTTGCGCCGGAGTAAAAACAGCATGCAACGGCGTATTCGTTCTTCACATCTGCATTCAATTCTACTGGACGCCCAGCCGCGTTAGAGCTATTGTTGCTCGCAAAGGTGCAGCTCTGTATAGTGAATTTGTCACTCTGTACGACACAAATTATCTACAAAGGTAATCGTCTATTCTTCTTACAAGCTATACTACTATATGCAGGGTGGTAATTGATAGTGACCGGGCCAAATATCTCACGAAATAAGCGTCAAACGAAAAAACTACAAAGAACGAAACTTATCTGGCTTGAAGGGGGAAACCAGATGGCGCTATGGTTGGCCCGCTAGATGGCGTTTCCCTAGGTCAAACGTATATCAACTTCGTTTCTTTTTTAAAAATAGGAAGCCACATTTTTTATTACATAATCGTGTAGTACGTAAATAAATATGAATTAGTTGGACTGTTTTTTTCGCTTTGTGATAGATAGCGCGTTAATAGTCACAAACATATAGCTCACAATTTTAGACGAACAGCTGGTAACAGGTAGGTTTTTTAAATTAAAACTTAGAACGTAGTTACGTTTGAAAATTTTATTTCGGTTGTTCCAATGTGATACATGAACCTTTGTGAACTTATCATTTCTGAGAACGCATGCTGTTACAGCGTGATTACCTGTAAACACCACATTAATGTAGTAAATGCTCAAAATTATGTCCGTCAACCTCATGCATTTGGCAATACCTGTAACGACATTCCTCTCAGCTGCGAGTAGTTTGCCTTCCGTAATGTTCGCACATGCGTTGACAATGGGCTGACGCATGTTGTCAGGCGTTGTCGGTGGATCACAATAGCAAATATCCTTCAACTTTCCCCACAGAAAGAAATCCGGGGACGTCAGATCCGGTGAACGCACGGGCCAATCAACCTCTCATGAAATATTCTAGTCAATACCGCTTCAACCTCACGCGAGCTATGTGCTGGACATCCATCATGTTGGAAGTTCATCGCCATTCTGTCATGCAGTGAAACATCTTGTAGTAACATCGCTAGAACATTACGTAGGAAATCAGAATACATTGCACCATTTAGGTTGCCATCGATAAAATGGGGGCCTATTATCCTTCCTTACATATTGCTGCACCATACACAAACCCGCCAACGTCGCTGATGTCCCACTTGCCGCAGCCATCTTGGATTTTCCGTTGCCCAATAGTGCATATTATGCCGGTTCACGTTACCGCAGTTGGTGAATGACGCTTCGTCGCTAGATACAACGCGTGCAAATAATCTGTCATCGACCCGCAATTTCTCTTGTGCCTAGTGGCAGGACTGTACACGACTTTCAAAGTCGTCTCCATGCAATTCCTGGTGCATAGAAATACGGTAAGAGTGCAATCGATGTTGATGGAGCATTCTCAACACCGACGTTTTTGAAAATCCCGATTCTTGCGCAATTTGTCTGCTACTGGTGTGCGGATTAGCCGCGACAGCAGCTAAAACACCTACTTGGGCATTATCGTTTGTTGTAGGTCGTGGTTGACGTTTCACATGTGGCTGAACATTTCCCATTTCCTTAAATAACGTAACTATCCAGTGAACCGTCCGGACACTTGGATGATGTCGTCCAGGATACCGAGCATTATACACAGCACATGCCCGTTGGGCATTTTGATCACAATAGCCATACATCAACACGACATCGACCTTTTCTGCAATTGGTAAACGGTCCATTTTAACAAGGATAATGGATCACGAAGTAAATACCGTCAGCACTGGCGGAATGTTACGTGATACCACGTACTTACACGTTTGTGACTATTACAGTGCCATCTATCACAAAGCGAAAAAAGTGGTCCAACTAAAACAGTCACATTTCTTTACGTATTACACGAATACGTAATAAAAATGGGGTTTCCTATTTTAAAAAAGGCAGTTAATATCCGTTTGACCCATGGCAGCGCCATCTAGAGGGCCAGCTATAGCACCATGAGGTTTCCCCCTTCAAGCTAGACGAGTTTCGTTCTTTGTAGTTTCTTTCGTTTGCTGCTTATTTCGTGAGATATTTGGCCCGGTCACTATCAATGGACCACCCTGTATAAACAAGTCGTCGTTTAACGTTGCTACCTAAAATCTCGAAAAATACTTGACCGATGTACAGTAAATTTTTACTCGGTAGTGAACATTAGGACGAACTTAGCAATATATTTTTTTAATGTATATAACATATGAGTATGTACAGGGTTATTCAGCTGCCCATACAACTGTCATTTTATGCAATCCGCTATGTTACAGCTTGACTTCATAAACCAGGCACGATATTTTCAAGTTCTCTCGCACACTACACGCTAAGTTTAATTTCTACGGAAAAAAAGTGAACAGGACCTCTTTGTAGGAAATTTAATGTAGTTAAATTTCGTACTGGGACACGTTTCCGTTATAGACCGTAGTTTTCAAGTTATTGATGAAGGACTTACAAAACTGACCTCCAGACCCACCCCCTTTCCCACACTTAGGCCCCTGTGGTCAGGATATTTAAAATGTTGTTCGTGGCACTCCCTCCTACTACTGTACAAATATTTACAACTGCCCGAATTATTTCTCATATTCGACCTTTTTTGGTCTTCACTGACTGGTCTTTTATACGCTACCAGCTTAGTAGAGCACTTACAAATTTTAAAATGGACGTTAGTGTAAAATTTTACCTAACACTTTTATGAATTTGAACAGTACTAAATAATTACATCGTTGTGTTACTCAGGCCTTCTGACCACCAAACAACTGTGCTTATAAGGGTTGAATTTGGATCTAATTTTCAAGGTAAATAGTTTTAGTGTATCGCTTACAAAATTCGTTTTCCTTTCATGTGCACATTTAAATTAAATATGTTAACGAATATGTTAGCCTAATCACTTGAAGCTAAAAAAAGTCGATTATCGGGAATAATTGGTTTAGTTGGAATGTTTTGTGCAGCGCTAAGGGGGAGTGCCACGAACAACATACTAGATATGCTGATTTGTGAGTGATGAGTATGGGGTTAAGATGCCTTTGAAGGTCACTTATGTAAGTTTTTCTTGAAAAACTCGAAAACCATGACCTCTCGGTACAAAATTTTTCTATATTAAATTTCCTACAAAATTAGTCCAGTTCATTTTTCCGTTTGCGAATAGCGAGCGAGATTATATGAAAACGTCAAGCGTGGTTTTTGAATGTTGTAGCTGGTCTTCATAAACCTAAGCCAACTATAACATCCCAGATTACATTAAACAACAGCTCAAAAAGATCTGGTTCGATTTACTTGAAATCCTTATACGACACTAATGAACCTACACATGGACGTCAGGTAAGATTTCTTTCAATAACAATGTACAGGTTCTCTGTTAAAACAGATTGTGAGGAAGACAAAATGGTGTACTGTGCTCTTCTGTGAAAATCTGTGGTTTTGTTTTCTTCCTTGCAGTCAGTTTTAACTACGACAGCAGGGTATTTAAATCACTAGATAAATTGTTTCCCCCATACATATTATTTCCCATTGTGTAAATTTTATACGAATCTTTTGTAGGCAATAATGCACTGTTTTGTTTTGTACCTTGCAGTCCCTTTTCACAGACAGAGGAAAAGTTGTATTTTCGGCTTATCAGCTTATGATTAGAATAGTACTAAGGAATATGAGTGCAGCAGTAATAAACACGGCCAGAGTAATGGGGAAAGAAATATATATAGAGAGGGGAAAGAAGAGTCAGACAGGATGAGGGGGAGGAGGAGGGGGATATGAAGAGAGGAGGAATAGGTGGAGAGGGAGAGAGGTTGGAGGTAATCGTCAAAGAGAGAGTGGGGGAGGAGGAGGAGTTGAACAAAGAGAGCAGGAGAATGAGAATGACAGAGAGAGAGAAGTGGAGGTTATATCGTATATCCGTTTCATGTACACATCTAGAAATTCTGCAGCCATACCGGGTTGGGTAGTACTGTATTCACACAGTAACTGGAAGTTTTAGCTCTTTTATAGCTGTCAGCGTTTATACAGAACTTGCTACGCCGTTCCCCAGGTGCTGTCGACGTGTATTCGCACGTTGCTTGGGTCTTCGCACAATGTTGTGGACACCTGTATGCTTCCTGAGCCACCGACCTCTCAATGCTGAGGTCGAGTTACTTCCATACCCTTGTGAATAAAAGAGTTTAGAGTATATATCATACATAATTTGTTTCTGATTGCTTGCTATCATTTATAAAGAAAAATCCCTCATTCCTAAAAAGTGAATCGTTTATTGTATATGACGTTTGTTTTAACCACGTGATTCGTGATGTGCAAGGACGTGAATGGCCTCGTCGTCCGCAACCGCCTGTCAGATATAAAATCCAGTAACGCATGTACGAGATATTGATTTGCTCTCAGTTTTAAATGGAATGTCGATACCTGACCTACATTTTATTCGCTGCAAAGTATAAGCTAAAATCAACCATAAGTGAAGTATAAGGAATGTGTTTTTACCGTGCAAACACTTCAAAATTTCAGCAATGTTTTGCTAAATTTGAAGCACTGCCGTAAGTATGACGAATAACGAAAACTTAGTTCTTTATCGAGTGAAGCTGCAGTAGGTATGACGAATAACGAAAAGTAACTTAGCTCTTTATCGATCGAATCAATCGGACTGTAAGATGCGCAAATGACAATTTTTTTTCCGTGTAATATTTTTCGAAAAGTCGGACAATAAGTGTTTCATAACGGACTGAACGCCGTCCCTCAGCACAGCCTCCATAATTTGGCGAGCAGTAAAGCCATAAAAAGTTACGCCTCAGCACGGAATGCAGAGAGCAGGTCTTTAGCAGCGAAAGGGACAATGGAAAAGTGTGTACTAGAGCTCTTAGTTGAAGAGAGACGATGTGCTAACAGGCCTCCTCCACGGAAATATGCTGAGCACTGCGGGCCGCCCTCATGGCAGGGCTGTTCCAGCGCGTGGTGTGCCAGAGCACAGTGTCTACCAGCGGCAGCATGCGGGCACCGGTGGCCGAGAGGAGCCGACGGCTCGCGCGCCACCTGGGGCTGCCGGAGGGCGCTTCTGCACGCGAGCTGGTCGCCTTCCTCAGGGACGTGCCCGCCAGGATGCTCGTCGAGCAGGCGCCCTACGCGCGCTCCAAAGAGGTCAGTCACCTCTCCAGGGGACTTCCTGTCCTTACTAAATTGTCTGCGTATGCGTGTTCTAAACGAATCTCGTACTCGAAATTTATGGTGTGCCCGCTTTCCACAGGGATAACACAAATATTTGTTTGTAAATGGAACTAATATTTTGTCATTACTGTTTAACTTTCAGACGTGTTTTACTTTTTATGTTAATGGCAACTTCAGCGGAGAATGAGAGAGTTATGTACACTTCTGTTATAACGTATAACATAACATTTTTTGCAGTTCTCGTTCTAATTTTTACTTCAATGAAATGTGACTCAAAGTTGTTTTTTTCTGAGTAATTCTGCATTTGACTTGGTAGTCTTTTTGTTTCTCAGACTATGAAATATATGATTTATATCTCTTTAATACCACTCTAGCATTTATTTCATACTGATAATACGATGACTGTCATGAACTTTGGTGGTAGACCTGTTTGTTTATGTGACGACTTGTTGTCTTGTTTGTCCATAAAAGTTTTGACAACTTCGCGTCTACCGGCCGCTGTGGCCGAGCGCTTCTAGTTGCTTCAGTCTGGAACCGCACTTCTGCTACGGTCCCATGTTCGAATCCTGCCTCGGGCATGGATGTGTGTGATGTCCTTACATTAGTTAGGTTTAAGTAGTTCTAAGTCGAGGGGACGGATGACCTCAGATGTTAAGTCCCATATTGCTTAGAGTCATTTGAACCATTTTTTGAACTTCTCGTCTCTTCCTTGTTCAACATCCATCCACACCGAGCGCGATGGCGCTTTAGTTAGCACACTGGACTCACATTCGGAAGGACCACGGTTCAAACCCGCGTTCATCTATCCTAATGTGGGTTTTCCTAAATCGCTTCAAGCAAACACCGGGATGGTTCCTTCGAAACGGCATGGCCCATTTCCTTCCCCATCCTTTCCTAAACCGATGACATCGATGACCTCACTGTTTGGTCCCGTGCCCCCCAAACCAACACTCACCCACTTACCCACGCTCTCTGTCTCTTTCTCACTCACTCTCTCTCTCTCTCTCTCTCTCTCTCTCACACACACACACACACACACACACACACACACACACACACACACACACACACACACACACACGAGAGAGAGAGAGAGAGAGAGAGAGAGAGAGAGAGAGAGAGAGAGAGAGAGTGTAACACGAGGAAGTCAGAAACCAGAAAACCAGTAAATCTTAACTTAGAGCAAAGAAATGGCTCTGAGCACTAAGGGACTTAACATCTGACGTCCTCAGTCCCCTAGAACTTAAAACTACTTAAACGTAACTAACCTAAGGACATCACACACATCCATGCCCAAGGCAGAAATCGAACCTGCGATCGTGCGGTTCCAAACTGAAGCTCCTAGTACCGCATGGCCGCAACGGCCGGCTTAGTGCACGCAACAGCAGTTGGGTCATGTTACAGAACAGCGCACATCTGATAGTTGCAGCCAGTTTGTATTTAATTAACTTCTTTCGTGAACCAGTTATTATTTAGAGCAGTCAACGTTGCATTTACGTGGTAATTTAACACGCATTAATATCCTGTTAAGCCTTGCAGATAACGATTCCAAATTATAGCAATTATGAACAGGAAACGCATATAAAATCTAAATATTAGCACTGTGCCTCGATAAAATTCTTTAATAATAGGCAATATAAAATTTAAAAATAACATGACACAAAATAATGGGAATTATCATCACCAGGAAGAAATTTAATCCAGGATAAAAAAAATTCACATTCACACTTCAATACGAGCATTACTCTAATGCATGTAGTACTGCTAAAAATCTGAAATGTTCAAGTAACGATTTATTTTAAAAACATGAATACCAAATATTACTTAAGTTACCGAATTTTAGTAAATGCTGATATCCTTACTGAAACTACCTGTAATCTACGAGTACTACACAGCACATCATTCACATAAAGAACCGTGTAAGTAACTACCTTTATCCATTAGGGAGACTGGAAACTAATGTCGTTCCTTACATGAAATTGAAATAGATGGACTGTTAACAAGTTTTTATTTTTAATTAACGATATAATAACCTTTGTTATCACAACCTTTTGCTATCTAGTGGCAAATTTTCAATGTCGGATCGAGAAATATCATTTCGCTTTTGAGCAAAATGTCTGAAGTTTGAATTTTGATTCCAGTTTTTTTTCCAGTTATAAAATGGTGTAGCGATAGGAATAATTGAAAATTCGACGGGGCAATATTAGGTAAGTATGGTGGGTAATCCCAATTCATTAATTCTTTTCCAGGGTTTATCTCGTACTGTGCAGCCTTAGGTTATCGTGTTGAAGAATAAGCCATGTGTGCTCAGAATCGCTGGGCACTTTTCAATTAAAGATGGATTTACTCAATCTAATTTTTCACATCGAAGGTCTACAATCACAGTTTGTTTAGGTTTCAGCAATTATAAATTAACGACTCCGCGAATACTCCTCCAAACACACGAAAGGGTCTTTTTGGGATGTAAACTTGGCTTCGCTGTACTTCATGGGGAATAATTCGGAGAAAGCAGCTGCCTTCACTGATGGATTATCATAGAGAACACAGTTTTCGCCTCCAGTGACCAAGCGAGCAAAATATGCTTCTGTTATGTGCCGCTGAAGCGATAACCTACCTCATTGAACCGGCTAACTTTGTTTGTGTTTACCAATTTGCTCCAAATGTTCTTCGATGGTCGACCAAGGTGAGGTAATAATGTTTGACAGTTCGTCGGTTGTCTGACATGGATTTGCTTCCAATTCCGGCCTCAACACCTCATTGTATAAAGTTGTTGGTCTCTCTGATCCATAAGAGTTCGAAATATCAAAATTACTGGATTTAAACTTACAAAACCATCTTCGTCATTTACCAACGTATGATGCTCTTGGATAAACATCGCAAATATATTTGTTACGAACTGTTGCGTTACTACATTTGCGTTATTCAAAAAGCGTGGAATCGAACGAATAAGAAGGAAAGGAAGAAAAAGAACAAGAAAAATATAGGAGGCCGTCTATAAGTCCGAACATAAACCTCAAAATGAAATGTATACCATCCCCACCTACAACCTTGAGAATGATTTGACATGGTTGTAGGTGGTAGTCTTAGTCTGAGAGATGGTGTACATTTCATTTTGAGGTTTATGTTCGGACTTACAGATGGCCTCCTGTATTTTTCTTGTTATTTTTCTTCCTTTCCTTCTTATTCCTTCGATTTCACTTGGTATAATCCTACATAATTTTATAGGACTTATATGTTGGGAGATAGACGTTTTTTGATATACAGGGATTGAGAATCCTCTTTGAATATATGGCTATATGAGGCAGCTACTGTCTTTGAATTAACGCACTCAGCACAGTGTGGGACGGTCTTACATAGGGGTTATAATGAAGTGCCAGTGGTGACCAGATGTTTGATGATTTTTGTAGTACAATTGCATTGGTTTAATTCGTGAATGATATTGGGTTTTAAGACAAACTCTTTTATGCTTTATATCGTTAATATTGCTGCAGCTATTTGTCGTACCACACATAATACGACCTAGGCTACACATATTTAACTTATTTATTCTGACATGTTTATGTCACATTTTCTTGTATTTCAATTTATTTAATTATTTATTTATATTAGTTAATTATTAAAAAAAATTATTCCACTGGACATATGAATGTATACATTACAGTCTGAGTCCCTACTTCCTTTACCGGTACATCTACAGCGTTATTCATTGATGTTTTCTCCTATCCTCCAGGAGACGATCCTGCAGGATGCGTTTCCCTTCTGGCCGACAGTGGAGCCTGAGGACTCAGAGGGAGGATCCTTCATTACGCAGGACCCAGAGGACATCATGGCCAGCGGAAACTACAATGCAGTTCCTGCCATCATCGGTGTCAACTCTCAGGAGGGCTACATCTACCTCAAAGGTGAGCATACAACTCACAGTGAAGTCTACTGACAAAAATTAATTCAGTTCCATAGTATGGTCTGCACTGCGTCTACATCCTTTGAAATGTAAATACGCTCTCTGCCCTCAGGGGTTGTGACAGTTGATTCAGTTACAAATACGTGTCTTCTGCACCTTGTTATTCAATACTGATTCTTACACTTATAATGATCAGTGAGAGGCCTGTCTTACCAAGAATAGCGAGGAATTTCATAAATCTTCAACGTTGTTACCCGTAAAGATATCTCCTCTACTGACTGTTGTTCTGTTCACCTCTGAGATAAATGTTAAGGAATTTCTTCAGAGTAGAGCTGCAAGGGAAAAGAAATTGAGGTGCAAGTAATTTGCTGTATAACTGACATAACATCGAATGCTACCTCTTCAGACAAAATAAAATTTTCTCTCTAACGTGTCACTGTTACCTGTAGTTTGTATGAGACGCAATGATAGAAAACCCGGTGACTCTAAAACAAATACGATGTTATGCAAACGTCGGAAAATTCCGTTTTAAACGACGATATAACTTGTGTTGCAGATCTTCTAGGTGACGTGGCATCCATTCGCGACCTCGACAACAACTTTCATCTGCTAGTCCCAAAAACCATCGCACCGACAGAAGAGCAACGTTCATCAGTGGCGCGCCTCATCAGAAGATTCTACTTTGCGAACAAGCGCCTGGACGCCAGCACATTGCGGCAGTACTCACAGGTAACCTCTTCACAAGTAAATCTTGTGAATGTTTCTACAGGAGAAACCACAATAATCGATTAAATGGAAAACAATTGTCCAAAGGAATCGATTTTCGATTTGCTGAATAGAGTTTGTAGTTCAGACGTTGTAAGCTCCTACTGATACGATTTTACATGACGAACGTGGTCTTTGTGGAAAATCTTTATTCTCTGCGCCTGTCTTCAAATGGTCTGCACTAGATTGTGCCAGATCACAAAAGATCACTTAAGGGTTTCGGTCTTTCAGTCATCTATCATGTAGGGGCTGATAGTCACTCATGGACTGTACATCGTATAGAAGGGTCGAGATTAGTTGGGAAGGTACTTGGATAGTTTTCCGAGCGTTCACGTATAGCCTGTCGTACATACGAGGGGGATGAGTTAAGAATGGAATGTCAATGACAGTAACGAATATATTTTTGCTACACTCCCTCACTGAGTACTGAAATTTAATGGACTTACGTATTATCCTCCCGTATATTACGCGTGTTGTTGTTGTTGTGGTCTTCAGTCCAGAGGCTGATTTGATGCAGGTCTCGATGCTACTCTATCCTGTGCGAGACTCTTCATCTCCGAATAACTACTGTAACCTACATCCTTCTGAATCTGCTTCCTGTATTCATCTCTTGGTCTCTCTCTACGATTTTTACCCTCCACGCTTTCGTCTAGTACTAAGTTGGTAATACCTTGATGCCTCAGAACGACGCCTTCTTCTAGTCAAGTTATCCACAATTCTATTCAGTACTTCCTCATTATTTACGTAATCAACCCATCTGATCTTCGGCATACTTCTGTATCACTACATTTCGAAAGCGTCTATTCTCTTCTTGCCTGAACTGTTTATTGTCCATGTTTCATTTCCATACATTGATACAATCCCTACAAATACTTTCAGAAAAGACTCCATTACCCTTAAACCTATACTCGGTGTTGACATATTTCTCTTCAGAAACGGTGTCCTTGCCATAGCCAGTCTACATTTTATATCATCTGTACTGCGACCATCACTAGTTATTTTACTCCGCAAAAGCAAGACTCCTTTACTACCTTAAGTGGATCTTTTTCTAATCTAATATCCTCAGCATTACCTGGTCTAATTAGACTACGTTCCATTATCCTCGTTTTACTTTTGTTGGTGTACACCTTACATCCTCCTTTAAAGACACTGTCCATTCCGTTCAGCTGCTCTTCCAGGTCTCAGGCGCCTTGTCACGGTTTGATCGGCTTCCCCCCATCTGAGGCTCGAGTCCTACCTCGCTCATGGGTGTATGTGTTGTCCTTAGCGTAAGTTAATTTAAGTTCGATTAAGTAGTGTGTAAATCTAGGGACCGTAGACCTCAGCAGTTTGGTCCCATAGCCCTTACCACAAATTTCCAGTTTTAATTGTCGTCGTCAAATCTCAATGTTTTTATTTCATGGACTTTAATTTCTAATCCAAAATTTTATTTCGTTTCCTTCATTGTCTGCTCAATATACACATTGAATAACATCGATGTTGGTGCATAGGTTAGCGCACCGGACTCGCATTCGGGAGAACGACGGTTGAATCCCGCATCCGGCCATCCGGATTTAGGTTTTCCTGATTTCCCTAAATCGCTCCAGGCCAAGTTCGGGATGGTACCTTTGAAGGTGAATGGCCGCCTTCCTTCCCTAATCCGATGAGACCGATGACCTCACAGTTTGGTCTCTTTCCCCAAGTCAACCCAACCATAATCGATAATAGGCTACAACCCTCTCTCATTCCATTCTCGACCACTGCTTCCCTTTCGTGCCCCCTCGACTCTTACAGCTGCCATCTGGTTTTGGTACAAATAGTAAATAGCCTTTCGCTTCCTGTGTTTTATCCCTGCGACCTATCTTCTACGAGAAACCGTCGGGTCAGTATTGCGTCGTGTGTTCCTACATTTTACAGGAAAATAAACTAATCTTCCCCGAGGTCGGCTTCTACGAGCTTTTCCATTCTTCTGTAAAGGACTAGTGAGGGGTATTTTGCAACCGTGACTTATTAAACTGATATCCTGTATCTGCATAGAAACGGAGGAATGGTTTAGATCATTTTCAGTCACACTTCACGTTGATATCATTGGTTTGTATTTTGAAAATTGATGAAAGATGTAGTTATTTCATGGTTGTATACTCATGAGCTAAGACATTACGACCACAGCTTAGTAACCTGTTGTTCCACCATTTTAACGCAATACACCTGGGCTTCACGGATTCACCAACTGCGTAGTAGGTTTCCTAAGGTGTATGGCACATTCAGTTGTCTGCCCGCAGGTCACACAATTCTTTTGAACAACAAGCCGGTGGTATTTGTGCGTGAATCTGGTGCCAGATAACGTCCAAAATGTATTTCATCGGCCATATATGTGTTTAATTATATTTTGGCGGAAGATGTAATCGCCGTTGGCGAAGACATTAAGGATAAAGGGATGCACAAGGTCTGCAATAATGATCACAAAATTGACAGTTGTCAAGGTGCCTTCGATTTGATCGCTTGGAAACTCACGTGAATGCCCCCACTGACATACGTAGGTGGCGCTGTGTATATATCGAGCAATCGTTCGCCTGGGTGACAGAACGCTTCCCCATTCGTCCCTGCTTCATTTATATATCGGATGGTTATAAACAAAAGGCAGCTAGTCACCGAGGTTCGGTGGCAACGAAACTTGGTAGATATGAAATACATCAAATCGGAACCGATTGACGCTGGAAAAAATAGTTCCAGTTTAGGCCACCAGGTGCAAAACGGGCGCTGCACGACATTTAATCGACGTCTGATATCAAACAAATTGTGTAAGTGACAACTAGTAATAAAATTTACAATATGTATTTTTAATTTGATTGACCTTTTCCATCCACGCCCGTTACTAATCCATTACATATGGAAACATTTCTTTACATGTCTTTTGCGTTCACAGCATCAGAATTGCAACTGGTTGCCAAAATAGCAACTAATTTTTTTCCAGAGTAAATCAGTTTCACATTAATATCTAACAAACTTCGCTGCCTTATGATGATCACAACCCTCACTCTACCTCTTTGGCTGTCGGCATTTCAATTTTAATCAGCTGGTACTTTCTTAACAGCGACACGTTCACGCAACGCCACAAGACTGCATTTAATCTCGCGGTGGGCAGCGCTCGTAATGTTTTATCTGATCAGTGAGTATATGAAGTTTAAAGTTGTGATATACTCCTCGTGGATAGGGATAAAACCACCTCTGCATAATCCCTTGATTTTTTAGTTACTTTCTCTAATCACGGTATAGAAAATGGATAACCGTTTGCTTACTTCGTACTGTAATCTACACTCCTGGAAATTGAAATAAGAACACCGTGAATTCATTGTCCCAGGAAGGGGAAACTTTATTGACACATTCCTGGGGTCAGATACATCACATGATCACTCTGACAGAACCACAGGCACATAGACACAGGCAACAGAGCATGCACAATGTCGGCACTAGTACAGTGTATATCCACCTTTCGCAGCAATGCAGGCTGCTATTCTCCCATGGAAACGATCGTAGAGATGCTGGATGTAGTCCTGTGGAACGGCTTGCCAAGCCATTTCCACCTGGCGCCTCAGTTGGACCAGCGTTCGTGCTGGACGTGCAGACCGCGTGAGACGACGCTTCATCCAGTCCCAAACATGCTCAATGGGGGACAGATCCGGAGATCTTGCTTGCCAGGGTAGTTGACTTACACCTTCTAGAGCACGTTGGGTGGCACGGGATACATGCGGACGTGCATTGTCCTGTTGGAACAGCAAGCTCCCTTGCCGGTCTAGGAATGATAGAACGATGGGTTCGATGACGGTTTGGATGCACCGTGCACTATTCAGTGTCCCCTCGACGATCACCAGAGGTGTACGGCCAGTGTAGGAGATCGCTCCCCACACCATGATGCCGGGTGTTGGCCCTGTGTGCCTCGGTCGTATGCAGTCCTGATTGTGGTGCTCACCTGCACGGTGCCAAACACGAATACGACCATCATTGGCACCAAGGCAGAAGTGACTCTCATCGCTGATGACGACACGTCTCCATTCGTCCCTCCATTCACGCCTGTCGCGACACCACTGGAGGCGGGCTGCACGATGTTGGGGCGTGAGCGGAAGACGGCCTAACGGTGTGCGGGACCGTAGCCCAGCTTCATGGAGACGGTTGCGAATGGTCCTCGCCGATACCCCAGGAGCAACAGTGTCCCTAATTTCCTGGGAAGTGGCAGTGCGGTCCCCTACGGCACTGCGTAGGATCCTACGGTCTTGGCGTGCATCCGTGCGTCGCTGCGGTCCGGTCCCAGGTCGACGGACACGTGCACCTTCCGCCGATCACTGGCTACAACATCGATGTAATGTGGAGACCTCACGCCCCACGTATTGAGCAATTCGGCGGTACGTCCACCCGGCCCCCGGCATGCCCACTATACACCCTCGCTCAAAGTCCGTCAACTGCACATACGGTTCACTTCCACGCTTTCGCGGCATGCTACCAGTATTAAAGACTGCGATGGAGCTCCGTATGCCACGGCAAACTGGCTGACACTGACGGCGGCGGTGCACAAATGCTGCGCAGCTAGCGCCATTCGACGGCCAACACCGCGGTTCCTGGTGTGTCCGCTGTGCCGTGCGTGTGATCATTGCTTGTACAGCCCTCTCTCAGTGTCCGGAGCAAGTATGGTGGGTCTGACACACCGGTGTCAATGTGTTCTTTTTTCCATTTCCAGGAGTGTATAACTTTAACGGGCATTCACAATTCTGATGCTTCCTTATCACCTTTTAGTCTGAAACTATTTGTGCACTACGTGCGGGTTAATTGTTTTTGGAGTGGTTCAATACTTGTCACAAAGTTCTGTTATCTTCCTAATTACATTTGCTGATGGCTGCTGGAAACATTTCACGTTACTCCTGATAACGTGCAGGGGATCCGCATATTCTGGCAGCATCTGAGTTTCTGGAAGTCGATGTAAGTTGCTCAGATATAGACCATAGGCAGGTTCGCGGGCCTAATACTCATCCTTAACTAAGCTCCCGGGCTGGCTTGACAAGTAACCCAACAGAAGCGCTCCTACCGCATAAATTGAAATCTATATCGTCCGTGACATCAACACTTTTGCGGTAAGGCATTGATATGAACGACACCCCTTTCCCGACACGCTTCACCACCAAATTACGTCTCGTAACACGCATTTTTCAGAGTAAAATTATTTTAGTATTCAACCCATCTTCGGAAATTTATATTTATTTACGCATCGTGAACGTTATTTCTTTGCTTGCGGCGTTTTATAATAGTTGTCTTTAAAACTTCCGTTGCAAAATTCTGTAACACCGTTAGTGAAGAAACAATTTGAGGACACATCTGGGCCGGCCGGAGTGGCCGTGCGGTTCTAGGCGCTACAGTTTGGAGCCGCGTGACCGCTACGGTCGGAGGTTCGAATCCTGCCTCGGGCATGGATGTGTGTGATGTCCTTAGGTTAGTTAGGTTTACGTAGTTCTAAATTCTAGGGGACTGATGTCCTCAGCAATTAAGTACCATAGTGCTCAGAGCCGTTTCAACCATTTGGAAATGCCGTCATGGCAAAGTAAACACGGTTAATTCATCATAAATTACCTTCAGTTTCAGTCCCCGTGGTGTAGTACGTCCACACTCCATACTCGCACGAATTATTCGCTGGCCGGACTGAAACCAATCTGAAGCACGATGCTTCCCACAGGCCGCGAATTCACATCCGTGCTCTACAACTTTGCAGCCGGTATTAATCATAGTGGCGGAAAAATTCTTACAACTGGCCGTCGGGCAATTGGAGAAGATTACTGTGACGATGTTCTACATTAAATTACCAGCCACGAAACAGTCTGAAGACCTGAAAAAACGTGTCATTGTGTCGGTTACATAAGGACTCGGCGTGTGAAAAGTCATCACAAGTAAAACATCACACACACGCTATTTTGTCTCCGCCCTGGTTTGTTTCATAAAAGGTACCCATAATTTGCTTTACTACAGAGGTCCTCCAAATGCTTTCTGGTTGGTGTTCAGTACATCTGGTGATACGGCTAATAACGGATCCATTGGCCACAACACGTAAGTCTCTTGCTGTTTGTGGACATTCAGTGTCGGTTTACTTCCTTCAGTGACGCTGGAGGCGACGGCTTTACACTGTGAAAACCCCGAGCTGGTTACAGGGTCCTGCCTATAATGTTCTCAACTGTAACGTTCTGTATGAGGGAGAGATCCGGCGATCGTTCCCGCCAACGTGTGGTTTCGCAAGCACGAAGACTAGCAGAAGGAACGTAGGCAGTGCATGGACGGGCATTATCTTGCTGAAATGTATGCCTTGAAGGGCAACGAAACGGGGCATAAAATATTTTCGACGTATAGTTGAGCTGTAAAGGTGGTGAGGAAGACAATCAAAGGAATCCTGCTATCAAATGAAATAGTACCCCAGACCATAGCTCCTCGTTTCCGAGCCATATAACGGATGACAGGTTGGTATCCCATCGCTGTCTGGAGTGTCTCAAGCCACGTTTTCATTGGTCATCTTCCCTCACTTCGCAGGGGACTCATCACTGAAGACGTTCCTGCTCCAGGCAAATAGATTCCAAGTCGAAGACGTGTCTGGAGACGCCTCGGACAGCTGTGGGATACCAACCCTGAACATCGCCCACCATACGCACTTAAAACCAGGAATATTGGACTGGAGTGCCATATTTTTCAAAGCAAGAGCTCTCTCGTCAGTGGCGCTCTTACAGCACAGCGGTACGTCGACAGAACCGTTTTGTTGTCTTTCATGGCAAACCAACCTGGGCTTAAATTTCAGCATGTTAATGCCCGCCCACACGCAGGAAGAATATTCACTGCTTTCCTTCATGCCTGGGAGAGTCTACCTTGGTCAGACAGGTCACTCGATCTCTCCCCTGTTGAGGGTGTTGTAGCGTTATGGATATGACTCTACAGCCAGCTCGGGGTTTTGGCGATTTAAAGCTCCGTGTAGGGAGACATCGACACGATGTCCATCTGGAGGACATCCAACAACACTATCAATCAATTCCAAATGGAGTAACTGCCTGCACAAAGGCCAGATGTGGACCAACGCTTTATTGATATGCACAGTTTGTGAAGCTTTTACTCTTGAATGACTTATCCAATGTTACTGAAATTGTTATTATTAGTTCGTTGGTGCGTGTCTATCACATCTAATGATTTCGACATCTTTCGGATAACTCCTTCGTGGTGTGCAATTTTTTTTATGCCTTAGAGTGTAATAGTGCCGTTAGTCTCCTCTGATGTAAGGCTCAGATTATACGACCTTTATTTCACAGCAGACACGTGTTTATATGGCTTTGATACGAAAAAACCCTCAACATACATGGATTTAGCTCATCTGCCTTATTGAGAACAGTACAGTTACGTCTTAACAAATTTTCTATATTATAACTTCATGTAGAGTTCCGACCAAAGCCCTTTTTGTAATCAAACCGTTATCCTTACACTGGTATGGAAGTCGTGAAATTATTATTGGTACGAATAACGTCGATCACAGAGCTGGTGAGAGTAAGCACAACAGTAGCCTCATTAAGGTATTCTTCTTATTTAGCATGTTCTCCACTTTGGCTTGATTTGAAAACTTGATTACTTTTTCGTTTTAGGACTCTCTCTGCTCCTCTTAATGCTTGTACGTCATTGCATGCTTTCTGCGGAGTTTAACCGTTGGTGACGATTGCCGTACTATTTAGATAGACGAATTTTTCCTTGGCTGTTTTTCCTTCCTCTTCCTAAGTATCTTAGGGATTTCCTGTTACATTTGATGGTGAATCTTGAGTTTATGTTTACTGATGTATCTTGCTTTCTTGATGCCGAGCAGTGTGAGAATAGCACAGTTGACTATATTGCCTTTGAAGGCGATGATATCAGTGCAACATCAGTCGCCAGAAAGATGGCTGTGGGAGGTCATATTGGTGCTGCATGGCTGCAAGTATTCTTCAAAAAATGTTCAAATGTGTGTGAAATCTTATGGAACTTAACTGCTAAGGTCATCAGTCCCCCCCCCCATTTTTTTTTTTTTTTTTTTTTTTTTTTTTTTTTTTTTTTTTTTTTTTGTCATCAGTCTACTGACGGGTTTGATGCGGCCCGCCGCGAATTCCTTTCCTGTGCTAACCTCTACATCTCAGAGTAGCACTTGCAGCTTGACGTATTCCAATCTCTGTCTTCCTCTACAGTTTTTGCCCTCTACAGCTCCCTCTAGTACCATGGAAGTCATTCCCTCATGTCTTAGCAGATGTCCTATCATCCTGTCCCTTCTCCTTATCAGTGTTTTCCACATATTCCTTTCCTCCCCGATTCTGCGTAGAACCTTCTCATTCCTTACCTTATCAGTCCACCTTATTTTCAACATCCGTCTATAGCACCACATCTCAAATGCTTCGATTCTCTTCTGTTCCGGTTTTCCCACAATCCATGTTTCACTACCAGACGTACATCCTCAGAAATTTCATCCTCAAATTAAGGCCGGTATTTGATATTAGTAGACTTCTCTTGGCCAGAAATGCCTTTCTTGCCATAGCGAGTCTGCTTTTGATGTCCTCCTTGCTCCGTCGGTCATTGGTTATTTTACTGCCTAGGTAGCAGAATTCCTTAACTTCATTGACTTCGTGACCATCAATCCTGATGTTAAGTTTCTCGCTGACCTCATTTCTACTACTTCTCATTACCTTCGTCTTTCTCCGATTTACTCTCAAACCATACTGTGTACTCATTAGATTGTTCATTCCGTTCAGCAGATCATTTAATTCTTCTTCGCCTTCACTCAGGATGGCAATGTCATCAGCGAATCGTATCATTGATATCCTTTCACCTTGTATTTTAATTCCACTCCTGAACCTTTCTTTTATTTCCATCACTGCTTCCTCGATGTACAGATTGAAGAGTAGGGGCGAAAGCTACAGCCTCGTCTTACACCTTTCTTAATACGAGCACTTCGTTCTTGATCGTCCACTCTTATTATTCCCTCTTAGTTGTTGTTCATATTGTATATGACCCGTCTCTCCCTATAGCTCACCCCTACTTTATTCAGAATCTCGAAAAGCTTGCACCATTTTATATTGTCGAACGCTTTTTTCAGGTCGACATATCCTATGAACGTGTCTTGATTTTTCTTTAACCTTGCTTCCATTATTAGCCGTATCGTCAGAATTGCCTCTCTCGTGCCTTTACTTTTCCTAAAGCCAAACTGATCGTCACCTAGCACATTCTCATTTTTCTTTTCCATTCTTCCGTATATTATTCTTGTAAGCAGCTTCGATGCATGAGCTGTTAAGCTGATTGTGCGATAATTCTCGCACTTGTCAGCTCTTGCCGTCTTCGGAATTGTGTGGATGATGCTTTTCCGAGATTCAGATGGTATGTCGCCAGACTCATATATTCTACACACCAACGTGAATAGTGGTTTTGTTGCCACTTCAGCTAATGATTTTAGAAATTCTGATGGAATGTCATCTATCCCTTCTGCCTTATTTGACCGTAAGTCCTCCAAAGCTCTTTTAAATTCCGATTCTAATACTGGTTCCCCTATCTCTTCTAAATCGACTCCTGTTTCTTCTTCTATCACATCAGACAAATCTTCACCCTCATAGAGGCTTTCAATGTATTCTTTCCACCTATCTGCTCTCTCCTCTGCATTTAACAGTGGAATTCCCGTGGCACTCTTAATGTTACCACCGTTGCTTTTAATGTCACCAAAGGTTGTTTTGACTTTCCTGTATGCTGAGTCTGTCCTACCGACAATCATATCTTTTTCGATGCCTTCACGTTTTTCCTGCAGCCATTTCGTCTTAGCTTCCCTGCATTCCCTATTTATTTCATTCCTCAGCGACTTGTGTTTCTGTATTCCTGATTTTCCCGGAACATGTTTGTACTTCCTCCTTTCATCAATCAACTGAAGTATTTCTTCTGTTACCCATGGTTTCTTCGCAGCTACCTTCTTTGTACCTATGTTTTCCTCCCAACTTCCGTTATGGCCCTTTTTAGAGATGTCAATTCCTCTTAAGTGTGCTGCCTACTGTGCTATTCCTTATTGCTGTAACTTCAAACGTATTTCGTCATTCCTTAGAACTTCCATATCCCACTTCTTTGCGTATTGATTCTTCCTGACTAATGTCCTGAACTTCAGCTTACTCTTCATCACTACTATATTGTGATGTGAGTCTATATCTGCTCCTGGGTACGCCTTACAATCCAGTATCTGATTTCGGAATCTCTGTCTGACCATGATGTAATCTAATTGAAATCTTCCTGCATCTCCCGGCCTTTTCCAAGTATACCTCCTCCTCTTGTGATTCTTGAACAGGGTATTCGTTATTACTAGCTGAAACTTGTTACAGAACTCAATTAGTCTTTCTCCTCTTTGATTCCTTGTCCCAAGCCCATATTATCCTGTAACCTTTTTTTCTACTCCATCCCCTATAACTGCATTCCAGTCGCCCATGACTATTAGATTTTCGGTACCCTTTACATACTGCATTATCCTTTCAATATCCTCATACACTTCCTCTATCTGTTCATCTTCAGCTTGCGACGTCGGCATGTATACCTGAACTATCGTCGTCGGTGTTGGTCTGTTGTCGATTCTGATTAGAACAACCCGGTCACTGAACTGTTCACAGTAACACACCCTTTGCCCTACCTTCCTATTCATAATGAATCCTACACCTGTTATACCATTTTCTGCTGCTGTTGATATACCCGATACTCATCTGACCAGAAATCCTTCTCTTCCTTCCACTGCACTTCACTGACCCCTACTACATCTAGATTGAGCCTTTCCACTTCCCTTTTCAGATTTTCGAGTTTCCCTACCACGTTTAATCTTCTGACATTCCACGCCCCGACTCGTAGAACATTATCCTTTCCTTGATTATTCAATCTTTTTCTCATGGTAACCTCCCCCTTGGCAGTCCTCTTCCGGAGATCCGAATGGGGGACTATTCCGGAATCTTTTGCCAATGGAGAGATCATCATGACACTTCTTCAACTACAGGCCACATGTCCTGTGGATACACGTTACGTGTCTTTAATGCAGTGGTTTCCATTGCCTTCTGCATCCTCATGTCGTTGATCATTGCTGATTCTTCCGCCTTTAGGGGCAATTTCCCACCCCTAGGACAAGAGAGTGCCCTGAACCTCTATCCGCTCCTCCGCCCTCTTTGACAAGGCCGTTGGCAGAATGAGGCTGACTTCTTATGCCGGAAGTCTTCGGCCGCCAATGCTGATTATTTATCACAATTTAGGCAGTGGCGGGGATCGAACCCGGGAATGAAGACGTTTGATTATGAATCAAAGCTTACCCACTACTTAACCTAAATTATCCTAAGGACAAACACACACACACACACACACACACACACACACACACACACACACACACACATGCCTAAGGAAGGACTCGAACCTCCACCGTGACCAGCCGCACAGTCCACGTCTGTGGCGCCCCGGACCGCTCGGCTAATCCGCTCGCAAGTATTCTTCGCCCTGTTCGTACTGTACTTGAGTGTCCATCTATAATGCTCCCGAAATGAATTACATTTACTCCCTACAGCTCTCGTCTCTCAAAAGATTTGTATACCTCGTCTTTCCAGCGGGAGCACAATTGTCACCGTTAACAAATGTATGTTAGTGACATGATGACCCAAAACATTATGACCACCTACTTAATAGCTTGCTTGTTCGTCTTTGGAACGAAATACATCACGCATTCTTCGTATCAGCGATACGACAGTTTGTCGGTACGTTTGTGGAGGTATGAGGCGTTAGATGTTTACCCGCAGGTCATGTAAATCGCGTAAATAACGGGCCTCTGATTAGCGTACGCGGTGATGGCTCTCTATAACGACTCAGATGTGCCTCATAGCATTTACATCAAGCCAATTTGGTCACCGAGACATCAACTTGAGTTCACTATAACGGTCCTCAAACCACTGTAGTACAGTTCTGGCTCTTAGACACGGACAGTTGTGCTGCTGAAAGATGTCATCGCCGTCGAGGAAGACATCAAGCATGAAGGAATTCAGATAGTTTGCAGCTGTCAAAGTGTCGATTACAACCACAGTTCCTATGCAAGCGCAAGAGAATGCTTCTCATAGCATAATGCTGCTCAGACCCCTCTTCGTCCGTGGCGCTTTGCGCGTTTCGAGCCGCCGTTCACCCCCATGATGGCGTTTGTGGAGACAACCATCGACCCAGTGTACCATAATCTTGATTCACCCGAAGAGCCGACACGTTTCCAGTGATCGACGGTCGAATCCCGATGGCCCAGTGCCCACTGCAACCGTAAATGATGATATCGTTGGGTCAATCAACATGTGAACAAGTACGGGTGGTTTGCTGCATTCCCTCGCATTCAACAACGTACGACGAACGGTGTGCTCCGAAAAACTTGTACCTGCACCACCAAAGTGCTTTGCTTTTTCGACAGAGATGCCATAAATCACCATCTATGCTACTTTATAGACGATGTAAGTCTCCGATCGCCACTTTCTGGTTCAAATGGTTCAAATGGCTCTGAGCACTATGGGACTTAGCGTCTATGGTCACCAGTCCCATAGAACTTAGAACTACTTAAACCTAACTAACCTAAGGACATCACACAACACCCAGCCATCACGAGGCAGAGAAAATCCCTGACCCCGCCGGGAATCGAACCCGGGAACCCGGGCATGGGAAGCGAGAACGCTACCGCACGACCACGAGCTGCGGACGCCACTTTCTGTGAAGAGTCTTTGACGTCCAACCATTTAAGACCTAATAGTAGTTATACTGTCTTAACTCTTTCCGTAGAAGCTCATGACAGTAGCAGGTGAACATTCGACCAGCTTCGCCGTTTTAGAGATACGCGTCCACAGTCTCAGCGTAGTAAAAATCTGCCCTCTGTCAAAGTCGCTTATCTCACTGTATATCCCAATTTGCAGCCCACATTTTCGTTAGGGTGACCCCCGTCCGTTTTTGTTCCACTTATATTCTTTTGTTGCCGAACCACATGCCCGCATCGCCACCAGGTGGAATCGAAAGTCGCGGTGGACAGTGGTCATAAGCTTTTGGCTTATAAGTGTCAATAGTGATGTTTCCTTTTTTAATAAACATTTTTGGAACAGCGGTCAAAAAATTTTTTTATAAATTTTCTTTTTAAAATTCAATCTTGATCGCACCACGTATGCTACAAGAACATAGGTGAACGGTTTCGGTCATTTCACATGACCATCATCAGATCTGTAATTTAATTTAAAAAGTAATAGAAACCTTACTAGATTGACAATAAAGTCGGACAAAATGCTTGTAAGGATAAAATACACTAAGACTTGTCATACGCATGGAATGCTACGAAGATGGTAGGTGGAGTACTCTTCTCAGCTGCTATGATGTCAACTGGTGCCAGCAAGTGACGGGCATACGCTTAAATATGAAGATGCTCCGCCTACCTATTCTCCTCTCTACCTCAAGTCAACGAATCGGTGTAAAACGGGTTCACATAATCGGCAAAACATAAAAAAACAGAATACAATAATCCACTACTGGCCATTAAAATTGCTACACCACGAAGATGACGTGCTACAGACACGAAATTTAACCAACAGGAAGAAGATTATGTGATATTCAAATGATTAGCTTTTCAGAGCAATCACACAAGGTTGGCGCTGGTGGCGACACCTACAACATGCTGACATGAGGAAAGTGTCCAACAGATTTCTCGTACACAAACAACAGTTGACCGGCGTTGCCAGGTGAAACGTTATTGTGATGCCTCGTGAGAGGAGGGGAAACGCGTACCATCACGTTTCCGACTTTGATAAAGATCGAATTGTAGTCTATCGCGATTGCGGGTTATCGTATAGCGACATTGTTGCTCACGTTGGTCAAGATCCAATGACTGTTAGGAGAATATGGAATCGGTAGGTTCAGGAGGAATGCCGTGCTGGAACCCAACGGCCTCGTATCACTAGCAGTGGAGATGACAGGCATCTTATCCGCATCGCTGTAACGAATCGTGCAGCCACGTCTCGATCCCTGAGTCAACAGATGGGGATATTTGCAAGACAACAGCCATCTGCATGAACAGTTCGACAACGTTTGCAGTAGCATGGACTATCAGCTCGGAGGCCATGACTGCAGTTACCCTTGACGCTGCATCACAAGCAGGAACGCCTGCGATGGTGTACTCAACGACGAATCTGGGTGCACGAATGGCAAAACGTCATTTTATCGGGTGAATCCAGGTTCTGTTTACAGCATCATGATGGTCGCATCCGTGGTTTCGACATCGCGGTGAACACGCTTTGGAAGCGTGCATTCGTCATCGCCATACTGGCGTAATACCCGGCATGATGGTATGGGGTACCATTGGTTACACGTCTCTGTCACCTCTTGTTCGCATTGACTGAACTTTGAACAGTGGACGTTACATTTCAGTTGTGTTACGACCCGTGGCTCTACGCTTCATTCGATCCCAGCGAAACCCTACTTTTCCGCAGAATAATGCACGACCGCATGTTGCAGCTCCTGTACGGGCCTTTCTGGCTACAGAAAATGTTCGATTGCTGCGCTGGCCAGCACATTCTCCACATCTATCGCCATCTTAAAACGTCTAGTCAATGGTGGCCGAGCAACTGGCGTGTCACAATATGCCAGTCTCTACTATTGAACCTGCATGGGCAGCTGTAGCTGTACACGGCATCCAAGCTCTGTTTGAGTCAATGCCCAGGCGTATGAAGGCCGTTATTACGGCCAGAGGTGGTTGTTCTGGGCACTGATTTCTCAGGCTCTATACTCCAAAACTGCGTAAAAATGTATTCACATGTTAGTTCTAGTATAATATATTTGTCCAATGAATACCCATTTATCATCTGCATTTATTCTTGGTGTAGTAATTTTAATGGCCAGTAGTGTAACATAAAATAGCTATGTAAAAAAGTCTCTTTATAACCATGTAACTACTTAAATATTGTATAAAATATCAATTAAAAGCTTTAAAACAACTGTACAGACGATGTATACTCAGTGTGGCCTCTATGGGCCAAGGTGCTACTACCAAAATGGTTTCAAAGTCAACGATATCGTGAAGGTTAATATTTTATTTATATTTTTGTTTAAATGAATAAAAATGAAGCTATGTTTATTACATTATAAAGGAAAATTGTATATCGAATTTGTGAACAAATCCAAAAATTGGTACATGTGTACTAAAACTACCAGTGCATTGCAATAACTTTTATACAGCAGCTGATGGTGTACATAAATACGCCTTTCACAATAAGTACTTATTCACACTGTACTTCTCTGCCTAAGAACTGTATTTTCTGATGCTCTTACAGGAAATTTGTATGTTCTAAGACTTATTATTCAGAAACGGTAAATCTCAGTGTTCTTGCCCTACAATTACTTCGTGGCAGTACGTCTCCTAACTGGATAACAGTTTATTCGAGACAGCAGGTACTTTGTGAACAAGGTTTTTCTTTTTCATTTTGCGTGAGAAGAAGTGGCCGGCTACTCCGTTTATCTACTGGTCAGTTTATTGACGGTGGCCTGTTGCCGTTGCAGGTGCGTGGAGACGCGACGTACATCTACCAGTGCTATAGGGCCGCCAAGAGACAGGCCGAGAAGTTCCCTGCTCAACCTGTATACTTCTATTTCTTCGACGTTGATACACGGCTCAACTGGTTCAAAAGACTGTACGGGGCGCAGGATTTTCCAGGTGAGTCACACTGAGGTGAGAGTGTTCCCATTAGTCTGATACAGCCAAAGCAGCCTTTGCTCTAACGCAGTGGCTCTAATCCACGAGGAATAGCGCCACTGCGTAAGGTGAGGAATTGTTAAGATTATTTCCCTTTAATTTTATCCCAGTTCTGTAGCTTCCTCCCTTCCACATAGACTACTAGACAGATACAGTCATGACCATGTCGTGTACGGTACCAGGGCTGCCTGATGTAAAACGTAAGGATTTGCGTCAACTGCGATTCTTGCAGGCAGCGATTGGCCTATAGGTGCCCACTTAAACCCAGTCTACACTGTCAGCGCCTGAGGGCCGCGCATTCGTAAAAGCTTAGTGGTTAAGGCGAAGACAGGGAATAGAAGCTGTCCGTTGCTTGGTCGACTGCTGCAAGCTGGCGTACTACCATTTAAACCCAATGGTAAAGTGGAGTCACGCAAGCACAGTTTTTCTCAAGAATTGGTCCTCGTGACAGCAACGTAACCATTTAATAATCTACGGAGACAACAAAATCATAAAATCCATACGTCGTGCTCTATTGCTTTTAGAAATGGTGTAAAAGACTTTCCTTATACAAAAAGAAGTCGTTAGTAAATCATACTACACTCTGCGACTGATTTCAGCAAGACATTCGTCATCTGACATATAGAGATTCATTACGTTTAAGAGCTTACAACTTTGTCTGAGAAAAAAGTAGGTAATACTGCACATTAGATCATCAATCAGTTTAACTGCATGGGGTGAAATAAAATATGTATCCTTAATTACAATGGACATCAACGCCTATAACCAAAAACATAATATTTGGTAACCCAGCAGGAATGGGAAATATTCAACGCTCAAGAGGTAAAAAGCTTCGTCTGGAGATATTCCGTATTCCAAATGTTTCCCGAGGCAGTACATATTTAATGTTATTTGTCTTTGTGATAGTGGTGCCCATGTGTGTGACTTACCCTAATCGCTGGATCTGTCGCGATAGTACCATTAATTGGCCAGGAATATTTGTTTATCGGGAAGTATGTAAAAACTAAAAGTGAGTACGCGAGATGAACTGCTTGGTCACATCATGGAAGTTGATCCCCTCATTAGGAAACGTACATAGGCACTCGCAAGCAACCCCTTGAGTGTGGTGTCTCAAAAGGCTAATGTTTACGGCATTGGACGCCCCACATATTGTCTGCCATGCATCCACAATATTGAATGTTAATAAGGCGGTACTGGAAGTATACAAATATGAGCACGGTATGAGGTTAGAGAAGGCAGTGGAACTGCTTAGTCGACAAATACATTAAGAGATCAAAACTATCCCGACACCCACAAAACATTTGCTTTTCATATTAGGTGCATTGTGCTGCCACCTACTGCCAGGTATTCCATATCAGCGACCTCAGTAGAAAATAGGAATGAAAATAGCAGTGTCAACACTGGATTAAATGGAGAACTAGCAAAAAAGAAATCCAGAATATAAAAACCAGTATAAAAACGCAACAACACAAAAACAAAAAACAAAAAAAAACAGAAACTGCAACACTCAGAAAACTTTGGAGAAAAGTTCAAAATGAAAATATTATCATTTTAAAACCAGACAAGGCGAGAAACAGTAGTAGTGATAGATAAAGAACAATACATTGAAAAAACACAGGAATTCATTTCACAAAATAACATTAAAAATTAAAATCAGACTCAGGAAACAGATTCCAGACAAATGTAAAAAACACCCTGAAAAATATTGACATCATACTGTATCACACAGAGAAAAGAAAGTTGACACAGATCAGTCCCACTGAACTGCTCCTCCGAAGCCAACCAAAAATCCACAAACCGAACCTTCCTGTGAGGCCAATACTAGATATTAGAAAATCCGTCAATTAAAAGCTTGCAGGATATATGTTAAAAGTAATGTCTGAAAATTTCAAAGCACAAGAAGACAGAACCATTAAAACACCACACATCTCATACAACAAATAAAAGATGTAAAAATCCCAGACACAGCTAACACTCCTCTCATTTGATATAGAAAACAGGTATTCCAACTTACCAGTACCAGAAACAATAGAAATTATAGATAAGAAGCTGAAAACTTATAGTCAGCTCCCTGATGAACATATTAAGGAAATGCGCACTCTAATAAAGCTCATAACAGAGCAAAATTACTTCCAGTTCAATAATGAATTCTATTTACAAGAAGATGGATTACTGAAAGGGTCCCCAGGTTCAAGAGCCTTACCCAATTTTTTTGTAAACCACATTGAACAGATCATTTTCACAAAAATAGTAGCAAAAGAATACAACTTATTATATTGGTACAAGTATATGGATGACATCCTTTGCCTAATACATAAACCACAAACAAAAAATTGAAAAACTGCATACTGACATCAACAAGATACATAACTAGATAAAACTCACAACTGAAAGAATACAGAATAACCATATTAACTTTTTGGATATAACAATCAAAAACAAAATAATAAGCATATATTTGAAATTTACCATAAATCCATAGCAACAGACATTATTATTCCCCAATCCTCGAACCATCCATATGCACAAAAGCAAGCACCACTACGACACATGCCCCATAAAGTCAACACAGTACCACTCACCAAAGAAAGCTACCAAAAAGAACTGGACATAATATTGCAGATAGCATAAAATAATGGTTACAATAATAACACAGTCACAAAGCTAAACAACAAAATTAAAAGTAAAATAAAAGCAGAAAGCTCCAAACAACAGACAACAACACAATAGAACCAAACACAAACGAGCAGTCCCATACCAACTACACAGAATAATCAGAAAAAGATGAAAGAAAACAGAAGATGGTACACAATGACATACAAATTCATCTATTAAATCACCAACATTTTCAAAAGACAGGCCATAAACATAGCATACGCAACAGACAATTCTATACAAAAATACACCCCAAAACTGACAGAGACATATACCAGGAAGCAGGTATATATCAAGTACAGTGTAACACTTCTGAAGCCACAATCATAGGGCAAACAGAGAGAACATTTGATGTCAGATACAAGGAACACATTATAGGCTAGAAATATGGGACTAACCACTCCACATTTGCAGAACACCTAAGAGAAAATGGCAACAAACCAACCACTAGAGAAGATGACATGAAAATAATTAGAATCAACAATAAAAAACACCTCCTGACCATGCAAGAAAATTATCATATACATAAAACCAAAGCAGAGGGCAAAATCCTGTTGAATGACCAAGTGCACTTGCCAAGCCATTCATTACTTACACTAATAGGTAAAATAATAGAATAACGTTTCGCAAAAAGTATAAATATAATAATATTGTGCAGTGTAATAATAACAGAATCCAACAGCTTTACTCTCACTCATCAATGAGTCCCTCCACAGAATATATAAAAGAAACGTCAAAACAGCTGTCACCAAAATTTTCAGCCAGCTAGTACACCCGCCACGGCCCCCCCGCCCCCCCCCCCCCCCAAAATCTGATCTATCTCCCTCTCTGTCACTCATACACACGCACACACACACACACACACACACACACACACACACACACACACACACACACACGGTATAAACATCATAAATAGGAACTAGTATCGAACATATACTTCGTTAGGTTGGCAAAAAATAGGTAAACATACCAAAGAAGATGAAACACGAAATGGAGTCGCAATATTTACCTTGTGAAAAGCAGTGTACGACGAAATAGTTGTATCGAGTGACAAAAGAACAATAGTCCACCCAAAAAAGAGTGAGAAACATGATGAACAGTGTGTGGGAGCTGAGAACACAAAGATGTGATTATACGGCAGTGATAAAACTGGTAGTGCGACCTCCAGACCATATGTGAGGAAACGCAGATCAGCAAATCGTAAGTAATTACTTTTTTATTAAAAATCGTGATTTGAACTTTTTGATAATCTATAACTAACAAAACTGTATCGTTATAGATCCCGTTGATGATGAGCTAGAACCGGAGAAGGCGAAACGCGTGTGGGATAAGTAAAGTAACTAGCAGCAGGAAAAGGCAGTTTTATTTACAAAACAAGTATAATTGTTGATACTTGGGATTTCGCAGCCAAGGTGTTTCATGTCAGAGAAGCAATACAGCATGTTCTTCCAAGAGCGCACAAACGTAATGAAGTTGACAGCGGGATATTCGAACATTTATTGTGAAAAAAGCAGCCGTAATGTGACGCGCACGCTGGCGCTTAGAGGTGAATGCTTAGAGTTACGTATTTTGCAATTGATACTTTGTAAAATGCATGTATTGATGTTTACTAACAGTTGTATATGTGTAAACCTGTCAACGCATTAAATAAGGCAGAAAATAAGTAATGAAGGATATCAAATGCATTATATGTCAGAAGCCATTAGGAACAGGGCATATATCCATACAGAGTACTTTGCTTCAAATGATAGTCCCTATAATACCTCGAAACATTGACCAGGCCTCCTGGGACACCCTGTATAAATCTCTAAAATGTGATGCTGCATGATAATGTCAATAACACCTACCTTTACACTCAAAACCAAATGAATGGAAAATAGCAAACTAATAGTTTTACGTAGAAGAACGACCAACCAAATAATTATTAAGACTTATCCAGTTAGGCTTTTGATACAAAGTTTCAGTGAACATTTTTTCATGTATAACGTTTCAGTGAACATGTTTTCATTTATCACATAAGCATAACTGACTAGGGTTTAATCATAATTTGTCTCTTACACAATGCTGTGCACTGAAAGATTAATATACAAATGGAGGAATGATAAACTTCATGAAGTAGTGTGGTGTAACTTAGCCAGTCATGCCACTATTAGTCATTATTGTGGAGACAGTGTTTCTCCTAAATGAAAATTTAGAGGTGGTTATGAATATACTAATTTAGTTGACATGATTCGGATAATTTCGAGGATAAAATTTTGAAACAGGGCAATAGGCAGGCAAGGGTTTATAATCAGCTTTCTGCTACTACCAGAAAAGAGAATCTTATATAGATACAAATATTTACACCTATGCTCCTGTCACAACAGTCATATTGGCTTAGCTAATTAGTATATATACGAATGAGCTGCTGGAATACATAGTTGTCCTCACACCACTTTTAATCATTTCGAGAGTGATGACCCTTGTTGCCTTATACATTATGCTTTAGGAAAATTATAGCTCACAGTTATTTCTTCAGCCTACAACACCCTTTTATCTCTGACAACACATTTGTCCGTTAACTTTACAGACAACATATATAACACCTTGTGGGAAAAGTTGCCTCTAGTTTTGATAATCAACGAATTTTTGGAAAAGTATCATATTCACACTGTTTGTACATTTTGCATTTTTAATTAAATATTTTAACAATTTCTGTTATAACTTTTACGATATCACCGATCTGCCACGGTGAATCCACATCTACACTGCAATTTACATAAGAGTTTTGATTTTTTGTAGATGCCCTTGTTTATTTTGAAGTTCACAAATTTCATAGACTTCGGTAATTATACAGTTACATTTAGTTTACCTGAAATATTTTACAAGATTCCTAATTTTTTTTTACATCTTCTGAAGAAAGTTATGGAAACTTGATTCGCTGTTGATAAATCTTTATTCCTAGATTATACATGACTGGTTTCCCTATCTATTAATCGCATCTTCAAGTGAAAAAAATGTAGCTTATTTATCGTTAGACCATTGAAATATTGCGATCTTCCAACATTCAAAATACACTTGACATTAACGTTGCCAATTAAAATGGGTCTTCGGTAATGCAGAATAACGCAACGAAGATTTAATGGTTATAGGCCATGTAGCTGAACACTGAAAGTCACATTTTCCTACCAGTGCCGCAAAACTGATGATAACAGCAAAAAGCCACATGCATCGAACGTGGTTATGTCTGCTGCAGGAAAGTCGCACCACTGCATGAAGATATAGACACAGCTTTTTAAGAAACTTTTGTAACATGTATCAATCAAGTAGTGGATGCCCACACAGCAAAATCACATTACCTGATATAATTTATAAACATCTTCAACTTCTCCAAAACTGAAAAGTTTTGCATATGGTTTATTAAACTTTATGTTTCTATATAACGGTACATACACAGATATGTGTAGTGTTTAACAACATTTAAACTGCCATAATGACAACGCCAACTAGCTCTGCAGATGACAAAGAAATTGAAGAATTGTATGATCAAATAAAAGAAATTATTCAGATAGTGAAGGATACCGAAAATTTAATAGTCAAGGGTGACTGGAATTCGGTAGTAGGAAAAGGGAGAGAAGGAAACGTAGTAGGTGAATATGGACTGAGGCAAAGAAATGAAAGAGGTAGCCGCCTGGTAGAATTTTGTACAGAGCACAACTTAATCATAACTGACACTTGGTTCAAGAACCATACATGGAATAAGCCTGTAGGTACTGACAGGTTTCAGATAGATTATATAATGGTAAGACAGAGATTTAGGAACCAGGTTTTAAATTGTAAGACGTTTCCAGGGGCAGATGTGGACTCTGACCACAATATGACCTGTAGAATAAAACTAAAGAAACTGCAAAAAGGTGGGAATTTAAGGAGATGGGACCTGGATAAACTAAAAGAACCAGAGGTTGTACAGAGTTTCAGGGAGAGCATAAGGGAGCAATAGACAAGAATGGGGGAAAGAAATACGGTAGAAGAAGAATGGGTAGCTTTGAGGGATCAAGTAGTGAAGGCAGCAGAGGAACAAGTAGGTAAAAAGATGAAGGCTAGTAGAAATCCTTGGGCAACAGAAGAAATATTGAATTTAATTGATGAAAGGAGAAAATATAAAAATGCAGTAAATGAAGCAGGCAAAAAGGAATACAGACGTCTCAAAAATGAGATCGACAGGAAGTGCAAAATGGCTAAGCAGGGATGGCTAGAGGACAAATGTAAGGATATAGAGGCTTATCTCACTAGGGGTAAGATAGGTACTGCCTACAGGAAAATTAAAGAGACTTTTGGAGATAAGAGAACCACTTGTATGAACATCAAGAGCTCAGATGGAAACCCAGTTCTAAGCAAAGAAGGGAAAGCAGAAAGGTGGAAGGAGTATATAGAGGGTCTATACAGCGGTGATGTACTTGAGGACAATATTATGGAAATGGAAGAGGATGTAGATGAAGATGAAATGGGAGATACGATACTGCGTGAAGAGTTTGACAGAGCACTGAAAGACCTGAGTCGAAACAAGGCCATTGGAACTACTGACGGCCTTGGGAGAGCCAGTCGTGACAAAACTCTACCATCTGGTGAGCAAGATGTATGAGACAGGCGAAATACCCTCAGACTTCAAGAAGAATATAATAATTCCAATCCCAAAGAAAGCAGATGTTGACAGATGTGAAAATCAGCGAACTATCAGTTTAATAAGTCACAGCTGCAAAATACTAACACGAATTCTTTACAGGCGAATGGAAAACTAGTATAAGCCGACCTCGGGGAAGATCAGTTTTTCCGTAGAAATGTTAGAACACGTGAGGCAATACTGTCCCTACGACTTATCTTAGAAGCTACATTAAGGAAGGGCAAACCTACGTTTCTAGCATTTGTAGACTTAGAGAAAGCTTTTGATAATGTTTATTGGAATATTCTCTTTCAAATTCTGAAGGTAGCAGGGGTAAAATACAGGGAGGGAAAGGCTATTTACAATTTGTACAGAAACCAGATGGCAGTTATAAAAGTCGAGGGGCATGAAAGGGAAGCAGTGGTTGGGAAGGGAGTGAGACAGGGTTCTAGTCTCTGCCCGATGTTATTCAGTCTGTATATTGAGCAAGCAGTGAAGGAAACAAAAGAAAAATTCGGAGTAGGTATTAAAATCCATGGAGAAGAAATAAAAGTGTTGAGGTTTGCCGATGACATTGTAATTCTGTCAGAGGCAGGAAAGGACTTGGAAGAACAGTTGAACAGAATGGATAGTGTCTTGAAAGGAGGATATAAGATGAACATCAACAAAAGAAAAACGAGGATAATGGGATGTAGTCGAATAAAGCCGGGTGATGCTGAGGGAATTAGATTAGGAAATGAGATAATTAAAGTAGTAAAGGAGTTTTGCTATTTGGGGAGCAAAATAACTAATGATGGTCGAAGTAGAGAGGATATAAAATGTAGACTGGAAATGGCAAGGAAAGCGTTTCTGAAGAAGAGAAATTTGTTAACATCGAGTATAGATTTAAGTGTCAGGAAGTCATTGCTGAAAGTATTTGTATGGAGTGTAGCCATGTATAGAACTGAAACATGGACGATAAATAGTTTGGACAAGAAGAGAACAGAAGCTTTTGAAATGTGGTGCTACAGACGAATGCTGAAGATTAGACGGGTACATCACGTAACTAATGAGGAAATATTGAATAGGATTGGAGAGAAGAGAAGTTTGTGGCACAACTTGACCAGAAGAAGGGATCGGTTGGTAGGACATGTTCAGAGGCATCAAGGGATCACCAATTTAGTATTAGAGGGCAGCGTGGAGGGTAAAAATCGTAAAGGGAGACCAAGAGATGACTACTCTAAGCAGATTCAGAAGGATGTAGGTTGCAGTAGGTACTGGGAGATGAAGAAACTTGCACAAGATAGAGTAGCATGGAGAGCTGCATCAAACCAGTCTCAGGACTGAAGACTACAACAACAACAATGACAATGGGTATCCTTAGTTGGTAGTGTGACTCAAATGTTTAATTTTTTGCTATCAAGTTTTGATATATGTCTTTAGTCACTGTAGTTTCTGTATACTCTCCAAATTGAAGATTAATAGGTCAGCAACCAGATGATGATGATGACGATGATACTGTCGAAACCAGTTGTTGAATAAAACAATCTCATAATGAAAATTCCCATTGGTCATATTTTCCTTTTGCATATCCTCTGCGCCAGTTTTTTCATATATCATTTTATTATTATTTATCGCAAAAGAAACCCTTCATTACAAACTGACCTCAACTAAGTTCCTTAACCTGTGATGCGTAATGGATTAAGTGAAATTATGAAGAAGATTTATGAGACTTACATAATCCTATAAATGCTTTGATGCAAAGAACTCCTAGTGAAACTTCGTTTTGTAAGCTTTTTATCTGATGTTCTCATAATTTACTCAATATGCGTGCAGTTCTTAAGTACCTCTTGTTGTAGTTCCTGTCTGGATCATCCAAACATTACATAGTAACAAAATGTGAAACTTGTGATAGTACGAGGCTCGTTCAGTGTGTATACAGCTACAGATTGGTAGCCGTGAATGTGGAAAATAATTGCTGAATCTGTGATATTCTGGTTATATTTTAGGTGCCAGCCACGCCGACGACATTGGCTACTTGTTCCGTGTCAATTCGTTTGCTTCTCACGTCGATCCCGACTCTGTCGAGGGCAGAATTATTGCCAGGATGACTAAACTGTGGACCAACTTTGCGAAGACAGGGTAGGCTGAATTCATCCATTTCAAATTTTTTTTTTTATTTGATGACTATCCAACATTTTCGTTGGTTGTCTGTAAATAGGCAACTCACGAATAAGTTAATTGTTTTAAGAACATTTATATGAACAAGTTGGAATTGTTTGCAGGAACCCCACACCCGTTCACGGAGACCCTCTGCTGAGTGTCACGTGGCCAGCAGTCAGCACTCGTGATCCCAGCCACTTGTACATCAGCAACCACGGGCTCAGCATTGAGAAAAATCTGCTCAAACCGCGGATGGACTTCTGGGACGGACTGTATAGCAAGAAAAACGGGCTAATCTCCCGTCTGTAGTTTTTGAGACGTTTCAAATCCTGAAACACTTACTTGGATTTCTGCCAACACAGAAAGAAGCCTTACGTCCATTCCAAGAAAGACTGCATGTAACACTTTTTCAGAGAATATAATTTCACTGTACAGATATGTATTAACTCTAAGTGTATGTTACTATAGCCACTCTGATTACAAAGATGAACACGGGAGTAACTATTGTAATACCTTCTTTCTCTAGTAATCATATCTACAGAAAAAAATGTTGGTATTTTAGTTGCGTCAATGGTAAATTAAAGTCAGTTATGAAGGGATAGCTCCAGTATTTTCACATTACGTATAAATG
Source organism: Schistocerca gregaria (assembly GCF_023897955.1). NCBI lineage: Eukaryota > Metazoa > Arthropoda > Insecta > Orthoptera > Acrididae > Schistocerca > Schistocerca gregaria. Next base: position 568,482,205 of record NC_064921.1, on the reverse strand, counting down.
GCTACTCCCGCTACGATGGAAAATAGTACAAAATGCCCGTCAACACAGTTTGATGACATTCAATTTCATCAGTGCGGCCAATTATTAGTAGTAAATTTGGAAGAGAAATCATGATCGGAGGTTCATTATGGTAAGATTCTTTCTGTTGTTCCACGTATGGACAGTAGCAATTCATAAAGCACAGACATCAAATTGGGTATTTTCATGTAGATATCTACTGTTGAAATAGGGATGATCGCTGGTACTCATTTCAGTTTCAGCTATAACATTTTTCTAAATTGAACTAACCTATTATTAGCTTCAAACAAAGGCTATGAGCCGTGAAGGAGGGACTCGAACGAGGATAAATCTTCTCCACTACATGGAATTGAATCTCGGACCTCTAGAACTGCAGTCTATTGCTCAAGCCGTTAGGCCACCAGGGCCACAGTTTAACAATAACATTGCGAAGAAAGAAAAGATATGAACAGCCTTAATCACGTCGTGCATTGAGGGTTGTCATGAACATTTCCCCAAGAACTGATCCGAGCTGGCAACTAGTCGTGGGCTACTCGCTTTGTAAGCAGAAGTCTAGGTAGGTTTGCGTCAGCGAGCAAAGCAACCATTTTAGAACGTTATTTATTGCTCACTGTGAAAGAAACGTATTTATGTAACGTATGAGGATTGTCTTCCGTCACTATCAGACTTTGCGATTACGAATATGTTGTTTTGATCAACGCTAACCTCATAAATGTGGTGTTATTAAGGGATAGACACAGCGCTAACCTGTACATTCGATGTTACAATTTTTGCAGTCTTTTGCTGTCTCATCGTTAACTTTCACTTGCTGATTCGGACACATACATTGCTCATGCCTTAATAGTACTGTAGCTATGGGAGTCAGTATTATCTGTTTAACGAATTCCAGCACACTTATCTCAAATTCTTATGAGGTTTTCCATATAATCATTTTAACGGACTATCGGGATGTAGGGTTCCGGTTAACAGGTGATTGGTCCATTACATACAGGAGGTGGCTACACGCGTATCGAGGACTGAGTGGAGGGCACTGTGCGGCTTTTTAGCTAGAGGGTCTCGAGAAAACACAAAAAGGGCTTCAGTTTCCAATGCTGCAGGTCCAGCACAGGACGAGGCTTGACCTAGGAACTGTACGTATTACGGTAGTGAACTGCTGTAGCTGTTGTGCGAAAGAACCAGATCTTCAAGAACAAATAGAAAGCACTGATGCTCAAATCTTTATAGGTACTGGAAGCTAGCTAAAGGATCCGAAATTTTTACAAGGGACCTAACTATGTTCAGACAGGAAGATTGTATATGTTTAGGGGTGGCGTGTTGTTAGAAAAGGTTTATGTCGAAACTCAGTAAATTGTGTGTGTGTGGCTAGGACCTCCAGATGGGTAGACCAGTAGTCTGGTGCAAGTCTTTTAAGCTGACCCCATTTCGACGACTTGCGTACTGATAGGGATGAATGCAATATGACTTCCAGCACTCAATGGGAGAAAATCTCCGACCCAGCCGGGAAGCGAACGCGGGCCCTTAGCAAGGCAGTCTGCCATGCTGACCACTCAGCTATGGAGCAGGACTATTTTCTAATGACGGTGAAGTAAGAAGTTTCTGTAAGTTAGTAAGGATAGAGGTTATCCTTGACAAACGAAATAGATTATTAAATGATCCCTTTAACGATCTCCTGACTCAGGTGATACATATCCTGAACGGTTCAGAGAAAAGCTGAGTATCATGTCAGATAGAAACCGCACTCATCAAGTTATATTTAGTCGTGACTTGAACCTACCCACGATTCGCTGGAAGAAATACATGTTGAAAGCTGTGGTAGGCATGAAACATCGTTCGAAATCGTGTTAAATGATTTCTCCGAAAATAATTTTGAATACACAGTTCTGGAGTCCACTTGAAGCGTAGATAGCCCCGAAATCATACTTGACCTTTTACCAACAAATAATCCAGAGCAAATAGTGAGCACAATCATGCATACAGGTTTTAGTCACCACAAAGTTGTTGTTGCGAAAATGGCTACCGCAACATCTAACTTCACCAAAAGAAAACGTAAAATATGTCTACGTAAAAAACTGAAAAAAATTCTCCTGACTCTATCCTAAGCGACAGTCTGCATTTCTTCCAAACAAATTATGTAAGTGTAAACCAGACGTGGCTTAAATTCTAAGGAATAGTTTTGGATGGCAACGGATCACTGTCGCTGAAACAGCGAAAAACGAATGGAAAATTTAAGAGAACGAAAAAATATCCAAAATTGGTCATGTTTTACAGAAGGTCGAAATTAGTGGTGACCTCAGTGCTAGATGCTTTTAATGATATCCACAACGAAATCCTGTCTCGAAATTTAGCAGAAAATCCAGAGACATTCTGGTCATATGTAAAGTACGCTATTTGGAAGACACAGTCACTATCTTCATTGTGTGATAGCGTAGGCAACGTTACCGATGACAGTGCCACTAAAGCGAAGTTGCTAAACATGTTTTTCTGTACTTCCTTCGCCAAAGAAGGCAAAGTGAATATTACGGAATTGTAACCAAGAACTTTTGCCAGCATGAGTAACTTAAAAGTAGATATCCATGCTTTAGCTTCGAAAGTTAAATCACTTAACAGGTTAAAGCCTCCAGTCCGAATTGTACGAGTATATCAGTTAGATTCCTTTCAGAATATGCTGGCTCGACGAAGGATCCGTATCTAAGGGTCGGAAAGTTACACGTGCCACATTATTACTCAAGAAAGTAACAGTAATCCACTGAATTAAACACTCAGACCACTGACGTCGATCTGCAATAGTATTTTAGAACATACTCCTTGTCCGATCTTGATGAACCACTTTGAAGAAAGCGATCTCTTGACACACAGCACGGATTCAGACAACGTTCTTCTTGGGCAACACAACAAACTCTTTAATCACATGGAGTAGTAAGTGCTATCGACAAGGGATGTCAGATGAATATCATATTTCCAGAAAACTCTAAACACCGTTTCTCACAAGCGGTTCTGATCGAAATGTGTGCTTATGGAATATTGACTCAGTTCTGCGACTAGATTCGTGATTTCCTCTCAGGAAGGTCGCAGTTCGTAGTAGCTGACGGAAAGACGTCTAGTAAAATGGAAGTGAAATCGGGCGTTCCATAAGGGCATGTTACAGGGTCCTCTGCTCAATTTCATCGATGTAAACGATTTACCAGACATCTAAACATCCCTCTTAGATTGTCTGCAGATAATGCTGTCATTTACCGTCTAGTAAAGAAATTAGAAGATCAAAACCAATTGCAAAATTATTTAAATAATATTTCTGAAGGGAGTGAAAAGTGCCATTGACTCTAGTCTATATAATAAGACGTGTGACGTGTCATCCACATGGGCACTAAAAGGAATCTGTTTAATTTGGTAACACAGTAAATCACGAAAATCTAAAGACTGTCTATTGAACTAAACATCTTTGGGCAACAATAACGAACAATTTAAGTTGCAAAGATCACACAGAAAAGGCGAGAGAAAGACTGTGTTTTACAGTCGGAACATTCAGAACATGCAACATCTCTACTAAAGGGACCGCGTGCATTACAATTTTTCGCCCACTTCTGGAGCATTGCTTTGCGCTATGGGATTTACAGTTTTCGACTGACGAAGAATATGAATAAGTCCAAAGAAGTGGAGCTCGTTTTGTATTATCACAAAATAGCGGAGAGACGGTGACGGATATGAGGTGGCAACCATTTAAATAAAGACGTTTCACGTTTCATTGAGACATTCAATCTTCTCCTGATAATGCGAAAACATATTGTTGATGATCACCTACATGGGTGCAAATGATCGTCTTAATAACATAGAGATCATAGCTCGCAAGATGAGATTTAAGTGTTTGTTTCTTCGCGCGTTTCTTGGGAGCGGAACGATAGAGATATAGTTAAGCGTCAATTGCTTAGAAATCGTGTAGGTGGAGAGGGACCCGTTCATTACTTTCATTTATTTGTTCAGTTCGATATTACACGTTCAGGAATCCGCAGCCCACATGTCATCTGCAGGATGCCACAAAATTATCTGAAAATACCGGGCGCATCAACTGTCTCCAACATAAGCAATCATCTACCTTCTGAGATGTGTATGGTATATCTGAAGTTTACCCTCACACTGGACAGCAATTCACGTACCCTGCATCCCGTAACTCAAAACTCACAAGCATTTATTCAATAAGTGTAGGAGTCACAGACTCACTTCTCCTCTGAATGTAATTCCGCGGTAATGCCCCAATAGCTCCATAACACTGATGACGTGGTTAGTGTGTCCGAAGACATGCTACGAAACCCACTGTGTCAATTATTATACTGATAGCTCTATTCCGATTACGTGCTGATGACACTGTAAGTGGCAATGCCTACACTGCATTGCCTGCGCTGTCTTCTGAGACAGCGCACGTGTTTTTTCTCATAAATTTATATGCATTTATTTACTATTATATCCCATTGTTCATTATTTGTAAACTCAACGTGAATAGATTATACATGGATCTGCATCGCCTATATTGTAAGATCCATGTTGGGTATTAGTCACCCTTCCTTTGGCATTTGTCAAAGTGTACGTAATATTTCGTAATCTGGCTTGAAACATATATGTATGTAACATACGATGGGGAAAGGTTCTTACCAAAACTCTCTTAACGATCTTAGCTGCTTCACTTTGAACTTATACATTCAGGTGAGAGAATTCAGAAAATGAATGAAAAATTAATTTACTAACAAGGGAAATATTTCGCGATACACTGACTGTAACGCTTATCTCAAGAATAAATTACAAGCTGCAGTATTCGTCTTGGAGATACTACATCAGACGTCACTAGAAAACGGGATGGGCGAAAGCTCCAGAAACATGACTGAAAATTCTTATTTATTGCTTCGTAGCCTTTGTTACGTATTTCACTCTGTGGAATCCAAACGTGTATATTTTGCAATAGAAGCCACCGAACCTATATTCAGGACAGTGGAAATTAAAATATTCTGCGGTGTCTTTCCTGCTGCCAGTCGGCCGGTTTGACATCCCTTAAAAGAAAACAGGAACCCTCACAATTTATCCTGGGTGAAATTATTTGTAACAGGGACAATAAAACTCTACAGAAAATTTACACTCTTTATTGGCTATTAGCTAATAATTTTCTCTTTTGTCTGACATAAAATTAAATATAGGGAACATGAAAGCAGTAAAGACAAGAGACAAGCAATCCTTAAGTCCCAGCATTTTTAATCTCTAACCTTGCTACAACTTTACAAGGCGTGCTTGCGTTCCTACGAAAGAATCTATCGCCTCTTCAAAGTTTGTCAAACGTTTTGCTACAAGTACCCAAGGCTTGCGTAGTTTCTCGATTTGATTACGTATATCTTGTCACTAATTCTCATTACCTGCATCTCTCTTCGATTTACTCTCAGTCCATACTCTATACTCATTAGACTGTTCATTCCGTTCAGCAGATCATATAATTCTTCTTCAGTTTCACTTAGGATAGCATTGTCATCAGCGAACCGTACCACTGATATCTTTCACCATGAATTTTAATTTCAGTCCTGGACCTTTCTTTTATTTCCATCACTGCTACCTCGATGTAGACATTGAACAGTCTTACACTCTTTTTAACACGAGCACTTCGTCCTTCGTCATCCACTCTTATGATTCCCTCATGGCTGTTGTACATATTGTGTATGACCCGTCTCTCCCTATAGCTTACCCCTCCTTCTTTCAAAATTTCGAACATCTTGCGCCATTTTACACTATCGAACGCTTTTTCCAGGTAGGCAAATCCTATGAATGTATATTTATTTTTCTTTAGTCTTGCTTCCATTATTAACCGCAACGTCAGAATTGCCTGTCTCGAGCCATTAACTTTCCTAAAGCCAAACTGATCCGCATCTAGCGCATCCTCAAATTGTTCTACCATTCTTCTTTATATAATTCTTGTAAGCAACTTGGATGTACCCTGTATGAGCTGTTAAGCTGATTGTGCGATAATTCTGGCATTTGTCAGCTCTTGCCGTCTTCGGAACTGTGTGGATAATGCTTTTCCGAAAGTCAGATGGTATGTCGCAAGACTCATACATTTTACACAACAATGTGTACAGGCGTTCTGTTGCCACTTTCCCCAATCATTTTGGAAATTGTGAGGGAATGTCATCTATCCTTTCTGCCTTATTGGATCTCAAGTCCTCCAAAGCTCTTTTAGATTCTGATTCTAATACTGGATCCCATATCCCTTCTCTTGCCGGCCACGATGACCGAGCGGTTCTAGGTGCTTCAGTCCGGAACCGCGCAACTGCTACGGTCGCAGGTTCGAATCCTGCCTCCTGCATGGATGTGTGTGATGTCCTTAGGTTAGTTAGGTAAAAGTAGCTCTAAGTTCTAGGGGACTGATGACCTCAGATTCTAAGTCCAATAGTGGCCAGAGCCATTTCTTTTTGTTATAACCCTTGCTTTTAATGTTGCGGAAGGTTATTTTGACTTCCCAGTATGCTGAGTCTGTCCTTCCGACAATCATTTCTTGTTCGATGTTTACACTTTTTTCGTGCAACCATTGTGTCTTAGCTTCCGGGTACTCTGTATTCATTTCACTCCTGAGCGACTTGTGTTTCTGTATTCCTGAGTTTCCTGGAAAATTTTTGTACTTCCTCCTTTCGTCGATCAATTGAAGTATTTCTCTCTTAACCATTGGTATCTCTGTGTGACCACAATGTAATCTAACTGAAATCTTCCGGTGTTATGCCGCCTTTTCCAAGTACAGCTCCTCCTCTTGTGATTCTTGAACAGAGTAGTCGCGATTAATAGCTGAAACTTGTTGCAGAACTGAATTAGTCTTTCTCCTCTCTCATTTCTTTTCCCAAGCCCATACTCTCCTGTAACCTTTCCATCTACTCCTTCCCCTATAGCTGCATTCCAATCCCCCATGACTATTAGATTTTCATTCCTTTTAACACCGTATTACCCTTTCAATATCCTCATACACTTTGCCTATCTCTTTATCTTCAGCTTGCGACGTCGGCATGTGTACCCCAACTATCGTTGTCGTTGTTGGTGTGTTGTCGATTCTGATAAGAACAGCCCTCTTACTGAACTGTTCGCAGTAACAAAATCTGTGCACTACTTTAATGTTCATATCGAATCCTACTCCAGTCATACCTTTTTCTGCTGCTGTTGATACTACTCTATACTCATCTGACCAGTAATCCTTGACTTCTTCCCACTTCACTTCACTAAATGCTATTATATTCAGACTGAGCCTTCGCATTCCCATTCCCAGATTTTCTAGTTTCACTATCAGGCTTATGTTCCTGACATTCCACGTAGGACATCGTTTCTTTGATTATTCGATATTTTTCTCGTGGTAACCCCCCTTTTGGCAGTTCCTTCCCGGAGATCCGAAAGGGGGACTATTCCGGAATCTTTTGCCAATGGGGTGATCATCATGAGAATTCTTCAGTTACAGTCCACATATCCTTTAGAGCACGTTACGTGTCTTTAATGCATTGGTTTCCATTTCCTTTTTCATCCTCATGCCGTTGATCATTGCTGATTCTTCCACCTTTAAGTGTAGTTTCGCATCCCTAGGACAAGAGAGTGCCCTGAACCGCTGTCCGTTCCTCCGCCCTCTTTGACAAGGCCGTTGGCAGAATGAGGGTGACTCCTTATGCCAGAAGTCTTCGGCCTCCAATGCTGATTATTAATCAATGTTATCACTTGCAATGATGCCGCCGGCCCTACTGTGTCTGCTGAGACACGAGTTGCAGTGCATGTTAATGAGAATTCTCTGTTGATAATATAAATGGATGTTAATGTCGCTTAGACCACGATTACTTTTTCTTTCTCCTTTGCTTCTCTAGAGACTTGCAGTTGGGAGAAGAAACAACGGGCAATAAGCCTTTTCAAGTTCCTCTCACCTGTTTCTTATCTCTCAGAACAAAAAAACATGTCTCTCTTGCTTATACTATCTGTTTGCTCATGCCTGTTGGAAACCGTCGTTACCTGTGATGTTATTGCGCTATTTCAGATTCAGCACCTAAGATAGCAAATTTCCACTGATTCTGATGGGAGGCATACTGTGAACGTCGGAACACGTGTTACAAAGATTCCTGTTTATGTTGAGCCATCACTGACGTCACCAACGACAACACTACCACCGACACCACTACCACCATCGTAGCTGTTTTCATCGTTTTAGCTCGTGCACAACAAGACTATGAGGCTATTTAAATATGTCATATGTCTTATAGTCAATATTATGATAATTCAACCTCTTTTTAGTGTTATTTTACATAGATTTCATTATTAACAATATTACTGGTCACTCAATCATGGTTTGGCAATGTTACACAATCTGTGGTCTATTATCCCCTTCCTTCTAATAGAGTAGCAGCATCAGCAGCAGCAGCAATAGAGAGAGAAGAAGAGCATTGTAATTTTGTGACTTTTTCGTCATTGTCATCGTATTCGTCACCAGCTTAAGGATAAGTAGCGTAGTAGTTCATGTAGTAGTGAGCCTTGAGCAGCCGCTGGTGAAGTATCAGTGCAGCAGCAGTGCAGTAGCGAGTAGCATATTTAGCTCTCATATTTGTTTTGTAGTTTGATTCTTAATTTCTTTCCGAGTGTTTGTGCGCTTGGACATTTAACTACATAAAATCATTGCGTATTCTCGTATTTGAGAGGAGTAATATTGCTTATTGATAGCTGTAGAGTATAAATTGGCGGAGTCGTTAGATATTAGCAGCAGGATGGGTAGGGTGTGTGCGTGCTGTGTGCGGGCGCAGGAGGAACTGGCCGCGGTTCGCGATCAGCTGAGCGTGCTGTTGGCCACGGTCAGCCGCCTTCAGGCTGCTGCCTCGAGGTGCAGCGACGGCGGAGTGTCTGGCTCGTTGCCTGAGACAACCCAGGTGTCGCTTGCGGCATCCGCTGACTCAGCCGCCGAGACACCTTCTAGTGTACCCGGCTCTTTGGGGCCGCCCACACCATAGGGTGGGTGGCGGACTGCAACGCGTTCCCAGAGTGGATCGGGGTCCTTTGGTTTGGCGCCGAGTGGAGGGTCTCAACCATTGGCTCTGTGACGGTCTTGGCTGCAGATTTCTAGACTTGCACTATTGGGCGGGGAAATGTAGGACGCCAGTAGATAGGTCAAGGACGCAATACACAAAGGAAGCGGCTACTCGGGTAGCAGAGTACTTTTAGGCTAGGAAGTAGTGCCAGGTTTCCTGATGAACACTCACCAGTCGAGGTGCAGGCAGGGAAATCACAACGCGCTCATTGTAAATACACTTCTGCTATCAAGATGTTAGCAATAAATTTTCAGAGTGTTCGTTATAAAGGTCCTGAATTTACTGTCTTCCAGGAAGCGTGTGGCGCGCAAATTATTCTCGGGACCGAGACCTGGCTAAATCCTGAGATAGGAAGTTCTTAAATATTTAGTGAGGGTTGGAACGTGTATCGGAAAGAAAGATTAGGCACCGTAGGAGGTGGTGTCTTCATTGCAGTTGACAAAAATATTGTGTCTTCTGAAGTCGAAGCTGAGTGTGATTGTGAAGTTATCTGGACACGTTTAACAGGGCTAGGGGAAATAAAGTTAATTTTGGGTTGTTCTTACCGGCCACCAGGTTCCACCAAACAGTTCTAGAATCATTCAAATTGAGTCTGCATTCTGTATCGCAGAAGTACCCGGATCATGCTAAATTAGTCGGAGGCGGCTTCAACCACCTAGTATAGACTGGGATGTCCATGGATTCATTACAGGTGGTACAGACAAGCCGTCGTGTGAATTACTTTTGAACACATTATTCAAAAACTGTCTTGATCAGCTAAATCGACAGCCAACGCGTAATGGAAATAGTTTCGATCTGGTAGCCACGAACAGACCAGACCTCATCGACGGTCTCAGTGTTGAGACAGGGATTAGTGATCATGATGTTGTCATTACGATTATGGTTACGAAAGTTAAAAAGTCGGTGAAGTAGGCTAGGAGAGTATTCTTACTAGAAAGAGCAGATAAGCAGTTGTTAGCATCCCACTTAGTAAATTAATCGATTTCATTTACTTCCGCTACGATGGACGTGGAAGAATTACGGGCAAATTTTAAACACATTGTAAATCACGCATTGGACAAGTATGTGCCGAAAAAGTGGGTTACGGACGGAAAAGACCCACCGTTGTTTAACAGCACAATTCGGAGAATGCTCAGGAAGCAAAGGCAGTTGCACTCACGGTACAAGAAAGATCGGGAGAATGAGGACAGGCAAAAGTTAGTAGAGATTCGTCCTGCTGTAAAAAGAGTGATACGAGAAGCATTGAACCACTACCAAGGACATTCTGGTCTTACGTAAAATCGGTAAGCGGGTCGAAGGCTTCCATCCAGTCACTCCCTGATCAGTCTGGCCTGGTAACGGAAGACAGCAAAACGACAGCTGAAATGTTAAATTTAACATTTGAGAAATCTTTCACGCAGGAGGATCGTACAAAGATACCGCCGTTTGAGTCTCGTACAGATTCCTATATGGAGGATATAGTGATAGACATCCCTGTGGCTGAGAAGCAGCTGAATGGGTTGAAAATAAATAAATTGCCAGGTCCTGATGGGATTCCAATTGGGTTTTACACAGAGTACTCTACTGCATTGGCTCTTTACTTAGCTTGCAATTATCGCGAATATCTTGCCCAACGTAAAGTCCCGAGCGACTGGAAAAAATCGCAGGTGACGCCTGTATATAAGAAGGACAGAAGGGTGGATCCTCAAAATTACAGACCAATATCCTTAACATCGGTTTGTTGCAGGATTCTCGAACATATTCTCAGTTCGAATATAATGATTTTCCTTGAGACAGAGAAGTTGCTGTCCATGCATCAGCACGGCTTTAGAAAGCATCACTCCTGCGAAACCCAGCTCCCCCTATTTTTCACATGATATCTTGCGAACGATGGATGAAGAGTATCAGACGGATGCCATATTCCTTGACTTCCGGAAAGCGTTTGACTCGGTACCCCACAGCAGACTCCTAACTAAGGTACGAGCATATGGAATTTGTTCCCAAGTATGTGAGTGGCTCGAAGACGTCTTAAGTAATAGAACCCAGTACGTTTTCCTCGATGGTGAGCGTTTATCGGAGGTTAGGGTATCATCTGGAGTGTCCCAGGGAAGTGTGGTAGGTCCGCTGTTGTTTTCTATCTACATAAATTATCTTTTGGATAGGGTCAATAGCAATATGATGCTGTTCGCTGATGATGCTGTGGTGTACAGAAAGCCGTCGTCGTTGAGTGACTGTAGGAGGATACAAGATGACTTGGACAGGATTTGAGATTGGTGTAAGGAATGGCAGCTAACTCTTAACACAGATAAATGTAAATTAATGCAGATGAATAGGAAAAAGAATCCTGTAATATTTGAATACCCAATTAACAGTGTAGCGCTTGACACAGTCACTTCGATTAAATATTTGGGCCTAACATTGCAGAGCGATATGAAGTTGGACAAGGAGTTGTGGGGAAGGCAGATAGTCGTCTTCGGTTCATTGGTAGAATTTTGGGAAGATGTGGTTCATCTGTAAAGGAGACCGCTTATAAAACACTAATACGACCTGTTCTTGAGTACTGCTCGAGCGTTTGGGATCCCTATCAGGTCGGTTTGAGGGAGGACATATAGGCAATTCAGAGGAGGGCTGCAAGATTTGTTACTGGGAGGTTTGATCATAACGCGGGTGTTATGGAAATGCTCCAGGAACTCGGTTGGGAGTCTCTAGAGGAAAGGAGACGTTATTTTCGTGAGTCGCTACTGAGGAAATTTAGAGAACCAGCATTTGAGGCTGATTGAAGTACAATTTAACTGCCGCCTACTTACATTTCGCGGAGAGACCACAAACATAAGAGAGATTAGGGCTTGTGCAGAGGCATAGAGGCATTTTTTCCTCGTTCTGTTTGGGAGTGGAACAGGGAGAGAAGATTCTAGTTGTGGTACGAGGTACCCTCCGCCACGCACCGTATGGTGGATTGCGGAGTATGTATGTAGATGTAGATCTAGTGATATGTTATTGGTAAGCCATCTACAAAGTGTGTTAAAATCGGCTACGATAATCTAGAATGGGTTGGTGAGAATTCAGCTTTAAAAAATCAAATATATACTGGCCATAGTGTCAGAACACATATACACACCGCTTTTAGTAACATCAAAAACTTTTGATGTCCTTACTTGATGTATTACGCTACGTGGATCTGCATGACGAATTTTAAAGTCTTTTGGGTCAAATGTTTTCAGCGTGTAATTACAATAAAAATCAATGCGCTTAATCTAGTAATTGTCTAGAATAGCCATTTTGTACAGCTATAGGTTTGTGAAAAGAATGTTAATTCTGCTCATTTCAGTTGCTACTAAATCTTCATTAAATATTAAGCTGCACTTCCAGTGAATTACATAATTTTGCTTATTGTACAACGTAGAAATGAACTTCTTCGACATTCCTGACTTGTTGATGCTAGGTAGATAGCGAACTTTGTCAGAAAGAAACCCTCAACAGCCATCCATTCAATCTGAGGATGTAGTATGTGTTGCATCATGGCGTAGCCATGAAGACCGTTAACATGGAGGTATATAATATAAGATTCGTTCTTATTTTTGCCGTACTCAGCAACATATTTGCAAACTACATTTCTGTGGGAGATGTGAACAATACCACCGCTGCTAACACGGTTAAAAAAACTGTAACTGACTAACTTTGATTCTATAGGTAACCGTCGTGCACAGAAAGAACAGTGGCACAGCAAACGGTCGTAATCCCGTGCAATTCCTTCTGAACGTAGTAAAGGCATTTTGTTACATGTACTGCTGGGAAATTGTGGGGTTATAACTCACTTAAATGCATTGAAGATGGCTGAAATCTGGGCATGTAAGAATAACTGAAAATCAATGGGACTGCAAGTAATTGCTGTGATCCCATCCGTTTTTATTAACTATAACTGATCAGTATCAGTATTAAGCTTTAGTTTTTCTTTACTGGTTTTCAGCAACATTCTATTCTGAGCCACATGAGGTAACAAAATAGACAAGATCCAGTTCGTGTGTTTTAAGACTTAGTGTGTGAAGAGGTTTTTAACCACATCTCCCAGAAAAAAAGACACTGCTTTTTGTAACGTAACTCTCAGTAGTCTTCATAGATCTTGCATTCAAATGAGTTCCACACTTAGCATGCTGTTTAACAGTCCTGTTCTTCGATTGCTGTTTCACAATTTGGCAAGCTTCCATGCAATTGCAATGGGCCGTTAAATACCAAGGCATCATTCGATGTTAGCTGTTCCTTCGTCAAAACGGATTTATCGGTATCATGCTTATAAGTAAAGACCCCTTATATGTTTGATCAAATGAGACGCCTTGCTGAAGGATAAATTCTCTCTTGTTACCTACAACTCTTCCGTCCTTACATATGAGAATAATTTTTCCAGTGAGCGTGCCAGAACGTCGAAGGAATTTAGAAACAAAAATTTTATATCACTGTGATATCCCAGAGCTCCAGATTTAGTGAACGTTTGAAATTTTTCCGTATTACAGAAATACGTCTAGATTTATTTTAGCTGTTTCTTTGACACGTTTGGAGAGGTTGATGATAGTGAAATGTGTGTCATAATTAGCTAGATTGTAAAACTCGATAGACACCCTAAAATTAGGTCTATAATTTAAATTACATGTGTCATGTGTGGTCTCACAAAGTCTGCGCATAAAATGGCAGTGATCCCTGTGTTTCACTTGTATTTTCATGAGATGATCTTTTTGCAGATGTGACAGATATATTTCGTTCGAAAAGCGTCTTCCTCTTCAACGCCAATAATCATGTGTTTGTTCTGCAACAGGTGATTCTTTTTAATCTTTCAGCAATCTATTACAGCCGTTTATGAAACTACACAGTGCAATGTTCACGTAAGTACAGTCGAAATTCCGAGTACTTCTCACTTTTACTGTAGCGTTCATTCAAATCTATACCCTAAGGCTTTTGCAAAAATACCTAGTTGGAGTACGAACCAGAGCCAGCCAGGGCTGTGTCTGCTACCAGCCAACCAGTATGCCTTCCGAATTAGTTTCAGTTCTTGATGAAACTCATTTCCTCATTGTTTTTAGGGAAACTTAATGTAAACACTGAACCTAAAAACTTTAATTGCATACTTCATGATGAAAATTCAGTCATCCGTTGTGTCTATTAACCTACAGCGAAACCTATTGTATCTTAAAAAACATAGTACGAGATAGAAAATTTAGAATAAATTTAACGTGTAGCTTATTTGTGTGTTTGAACTTTCCTCCTTCTTCACTTTATAGCCTGTTTCCACACGGCTTTAGCGAGTGTATATCTGTTTCACAACTTCGCTACGTCTTATGAGGAATGCCGAGACCTTACAATGACATCTCCTCATCTGTCTTACCTGGACCTCTCTCTCTCTCTCTCTTTCTCTCTTTCTCTCTCTACCTCACAGCAGGCAGGTGAAGCCATTTACTGACACTGCGTAATACGTGTATGTGATGAAAGAGCTTGAGACAGTAGAGTGTTTATACTTTACGCATACAGCTACGAGAGATGTCATTTAATGATGAGACATAGGCGGAAAGATGTTCACAAACACAAATGTGATATGATATTTGACGAGGAAATTGAATGACGAAACAGTACAGAGGGTACCTACATAGGAAATTTCTTGAAATTTCTAGAAAACTGACAGCAAATGATTACTGATCATATGTGTGCTTAAAGCGTACATTATGTTTGACATATGAAATACAGAGAGTTTTGTGGAAGATAGAGGGAAAGAGAGAGATAGATAGATAGAGAGAGATAGATAGATAGATAGATAGATAGATAGAGAGAGAGAGAGAGAGAGAGAGACAGAGAGAGAAAGAGAGAGAGTGAGAAGAGAGGAAGAGGGAGAGAATGTTAAGTTAATAGTCACACATTACATATAGACATATGTGTGTGTGTGTCTGTGTGTCTGTGTGTGTATGTATGTGGTTGTTGTTTAATACGTAACTCTCAATTAGGAGGGGCCATTTGAATATTACGATTGACTGGTTGGTTGATTTGTGGAAGGGGGCCAAACAGCCAGGTCATTCCCATCGGAATAGGAAGGGATGGGGATGGAAGTCGGCCGTGCCCTATCAAATCAACCATTCCCTTGATTGTCTGAAGCGACTTTGGGAAACCTAAATCAGTATGGCTGAAAGCAGGTTTAAACCGTCGTCCTTCCGAATGCGAATCCAGTGTGCTATCCAATGCGCAACCTAGCTCGGTGAATATTACGCCATATACAAGTAATACATAGAGTCCTAATACATAATACATGTCTTCAATTTAGTATATTAAATCGTAGGTACGTGACTTTTACTTTAAACTGAGGGTCACATAATTTTCTACTGCATATCTGCTACATAATTTCATTACTATGTTCAGATTTAGTCTTAAATGGTGCAGTCTGACATTATTATTGCACATCATTTAAACACTACACTCTGACTGGTTGAAGATATGAGTAGGCTTGTGGCACAAAGCTCTTTAGTTCCTTTCCATCACACTGGGAGTTTTTTAGTACTGTACTGTGACTAGCTGCAGATAAAGAAGGGGTTGGGGAGAGGGAGGAAGTAATGACCAAACTTGGGTCGGTAAGCTGTGAGATCGCGAATATGCTTATACATTTGTATATAGAATGAGAAAAAACATGAAAGATATGGAGGAATGAGGGAACCGGAGAAAATGTGGAAAAAACTGTAAAATGTGGAAACCATAGGGGAAAAAATCAGGATACGAAATGAGAGTGTTGCACGTATGTATGCCTTCAGAGTGAGTAATCGAAATTTGTGGCATAAGCTGTGGGAAAGTAATTTAAGCAATAGATACAGAAGAGGCGTCGTACCATACATACACTTAGAGAAAAGAATAATTTATAAAGAGAGCGTACTACCCTTACTCACAATCCATGTGTGTTTTTGTGTATAAGAGTTGGCTGTGGCAGTAAGCATTGTGCGTTGACACTAGTTTTTTTCTGGGTGGACATTTTGAAGAAAAGGAGAAAGTGAAAAGTGATCTGCCGCCACTTTGTAGAATCTCTGGCTTGGAATTTGAGTTACTGTTGGATGCTTAAGAAACCTGGTACGGTAATCGATAACATCACAAATATTCTTGTACTTGTAAACATATAACATCGAACAATATATTAAATATGGCAAATATCACTTAATGATGAATCAGGTTTTAACAAAGCATCCCAGTAAGCTCTTCCATTTCTTCCGATCCTGAGCTTCCCGTTGCCTGTTGAATCACACTGTCTTCCTCATATCCCTGTCCCATCCATGTGGTGGTTTTCCTCTAGGTCTTTATCGGTAAACTGGGCTCCAGTCTAGGATTTATTTAGACCATCTACTATCTTTCGTTCGAGCAACATGGCCAGCCCACTGCCATTTCCTTGTATTCACTCCATTATGTAGGTGACCTTCGTTGTTCGTCTTATTTCAACTGCTCTGTTCTTGTCTTTTTTAGTGTAACCCGACATTGATCTTTCCATTCCTCTTTGGACAACTGTTAGATTCTTAACAGTGAACTCATTTAATGTCCATATTTCGCAGCCATAAGCTATTACTGCCAATATTCTGGTTTTAAAACCCCTTTCATGTTTATCAGTTGGCACAGATAGATATATTCTGTGAGTGGACTTCCAACTGATATACATCCCTGCTAGATATAAAACGGAAAAACGGGTTATCTCGAGTACAATACTACAGTTGACAGTTATATATTTAAACGAATTCATGAAAAATAGGTTACGACCCTCTAACTTGTTATAATGGTAACACTCATTTTGCCTACGTTCATCTCCGCCTCTGAGAGCAGCACATAATTGTAAATTGTAAATTAATTACCACAGTGTTAACAATTCTGATCCGTTTTGCTACATGTACTGTAATTTATATACTTTCCACATTAGGATTCAAATGGTTCAAATGGCTCTGAGCACTATGGGACTCAACTTCTGAGGTCATTAGTACCCTAGCACTTAGAACTACTTAAACCTAACAAACCTAAGGACATCACACACATCCATGCCCGAGGCAGGATTCGAACCTGCGACCGTAGCGGTCTCGCGGTTCCAGACTGCAGCGCCTAGAGCCGCACGGCCACTTCGGCCGGCCCCACATGAGGAACATACCAAGATAAGTTGGTGTACTGGATATTCTGCATAGTTCGTATTGCATTAAGGATACACATTTTCTGCACCTGAAGTAAGTTCCTTAGGATGGACTACTATGTGGTCCACGCAAATCCCACCATTGTCTCACCATTGTCTATTAGGTCAGGCTGCCTAAACCCGTTCAGCAGGTCCGCTCATGTCATGGTCGTAACGCTGCCGAACAGCCAGCAAGCACCTGTCAGCACAACTCCTGTTTCATATCTAAGTTCCATACTATTACCCCAGTTGAAACACATTTTCCCAGTCCATGACGTTGTTCTCGACTATACTATCGAATATGTGGTCATTACCGAATTAGGATTCGCTGCTTTCGAGTATTTAACATATATACGTACGACTACTGTCATTCTTGAATTTGTCTGCTGCGGTTAAAAAACACATGGAAGTTGCCTGGTGTAGTAGCCTGCCTCTCAGACACTCATGACCAAGGAAAAGTTACAAATCATTTAGGTTATATCTGCTTATAGTTCTAATTATTTGCCTATAAACTATGTAGAAATCTTGTTACACATCTCATTCCGTTGCTCAGCTAGAGTACTGTCATTTCTTTGTAACCAAACTTTGTTTGAAATCTGTTTTAAGTGCTGTAGAACATGTTTTTGCAACATTTTTCCAAATGAAAATGTAACCAAACTGAGGACTTACAGGTACATCTTAGACTAATTCATGGTGTAAATTTACAATGAACATCCGATTCAATTGAACTGCTGGAGTAGCGGTTACTAATGCAAGTAAACCGTTTCGAAATCAGAGGGGGAGGCAGACGGCGAGTGTTGGAGGTGTATATGCCATAGAAAGCTGTGCAGATTGCATACCGTAGGGAATCATTGATGCTTGCCTGCATTCGTCGTGGCGCACTATCCACAAGTTCATCAAGGCACTGTTGGTCCAGATTGTCCCACTCCTCAAGGGCGATTCGTCGTAGATCCCTCGGTGATTGGTGGGTCACGTCGCCCATAAATAGCCCTATTAAATCTATCCCAGGCATGTGTGATAGGGCTCATGTCTGGAGAACATGGTGACCACTCTATTCTAGTCTACTTTCGCCTTCCCTTCGCCAACCGAAAACGTTAATACAGTATACTGCTTGCTGAGGACCCTTTCTGCCCCAGATGTCTACACCAACATGCACCGTTTCGTTTGTGATACGGCTGCGGACTACCTCAAAAACCGCATGTGGGCATTTTTGCTGCGACTGACGCCTCAGTTCGTAGAGCCCACTGAACTGATTCGTCGTGATGTCATTCACTACGCTGCTACTCGACATAGTGCCAATGCCATGCTGTGGTTTAAAGGTACGGCGTTGTCACACTTTTTTTAGTGTGGGCCTTGCAGAGCTGTTACATTTTTGGCACTACTTAACGATCAACTACACGATTTTACGGCACAAGGTACTATACGGTTCGCTCGTTGCGAATCAGTTGGGCTTCTTGTTTACACATCTTGCAGAACATTGTGCTGCGCCATTTGTGAGTAGAGATTGAAGGTATAGCACATAAAGAACTGACACATGACGTCAACAGTAATTACAACTTGTTTAACATCCCGATGAACGAGAAGATTACCTGTATTGTCCCTACCCTCCCCCGCCCCTCTGACTGTTGCTGTGTACGTCCCCGTGTAAAAAATAAATAAATGAAGTAAAAAAAAAAACATTGTACACGTTCCTTTTTACTACTTTTTATGCAGAAGGATCGGAGGCATGTTTCCTTTCTGTTCATTTGTGGAACCTAGAATTGTTGGCAAAAATCAGTCCTAGTTAGTCTTAGGATGAAAGTGGCGGTGGCATTAGATGCTGCTTTTGTATATTGGTTAGGTAGATTTTGGAGGTAGTATGATTGTTGGGGGCCAATGCCTGAGGTGGAAGAGGTCTAAAGACAAAAAGAAGAAAAGAGAGAGAGATGGTAGAGGACCTGCCCGAACCTGTTATGTAAATACAAGTCTGCTCTCCCTCAGGAGTGTGTGTGTGTGTGTGTGTGTGTGTGTGTGTGTGTGTGTGTGTGTGTGTGCATGCGTTTGTGTTCGAATAGCTTTAGATCTACGGCGTAGTCTGCACTGCTTGCGATATAATATTGATATCCTGGACGTTCTTATTTAGTGTATGTCCTAAATATTCTGTAACTCAATTAAAACAACGATCAAATAAGAGTGACCTTAGCGTTTTACTAAAAAGTGGGAAAGATAAAATAATTTTTGTCCTTTATGGAAGATTACTGAAAATCTGTATCGCAGATGGAATTTTAGTAAGCTGATGTTATGCCTGGCTGGACGTAGGACCTTTCCTTCCGCCTTACAACATGCTCATAGATACTGAAGTTTTTTCATACTTGTATTAAAGACAGAGCAACACAAGGACAACAGCGGAAATGTGCGTTTTCATAATCTAACGCACATATTTTCGCCATACATTTTGTAAAACAGTGCGCCGCAGTCGCATGCACAAGTCGCATAATTTCCCAGCGTTCAGCACCAAGATGAACTCGTCAGGCCGACGGTTTAAGACGCAGCGGAGAGTGCAACCATTCCCTACCTCAATCATCCTCATCTGTCAGTTGTATAGGCATTGGTCAATCATTATTGGCATCCAAGACACGAGTTAAAGTATGTCGGCTGCATATTCTCTCCTTCTCTCTCTGCCATCAGCAGACTGTGATTCGTCAATCAGAAACTGTTATGATACACTAAGTGATCAAAAGTATACGGACACCTTTTTGAAAATGACTTAAAAGTTCGTGGCGCCCTCCATCGGTAATGATGCAATTCAGTATGGTGTTGGCCCACCCTTAGCCTTGATGCCCACTTCCACTCTCACAGGCATACTTTCTATCAGGTACTCGAAGGTTTCTTGAGGAATGGCAGCCCATTCTTCACGGAGTGCTGCACTGAGGAGAGATATCGACGTAGGTCAGTGAGGCCTGTCACGAAGTCAGGGTTCCAAAACATCCCAAAGGCCTTCTATAGGATTCAGGTCAGCACTCCGTGCAGGCAAGTACATTACAGGGATATTATTGTCGTGTAACCACTCCGTCAAAAGCGGTGCATTATAAACAAGTGCTCAATCGTGTTGAAAGAAGTAATCGCCATCCTATAATTGCTCTTTAACAGTGGGAAGCAAGAAGGTGCTTAAAACATCAATGTAGACCTGTGCTGTGATATTGCCACACAAAAGAACAAGGTGTGTAAGCCGCCTCCGTGAGAAACTCGACCACACCGTAACACCACAGCCTCCACACACGACATTCACCGGGCAGTCGCCATACCCACACTCTGCCATCCGATCACCACATTGTATACCGTGATTTGTCACTCCACACAACGTTTTTCCACTGTTCCGTCGTCCAGTGTTTACGCTCCTTATACCAAGCGAGGCGTCGTTTGGCATTTACCGGCGTTATGTGTGGCTCATGAATAGCCGCTCGACCTGGAAATCCAAGTTTTCTCACTTCCCTCCTAACTCTCATAGTACTCGCAGTAGATTCTGACGTAGTTTGGAATTACTGTGTGATGGTCTGGATAGACGTCTGCCTGTTACACATTATGACCCTTATAACATCCCAGCTCCTCCACCAAATTATAACATTTCAGCTCCTCAACACCAAATTAAAACGTTCCACTTCAATCTGTTTGCACTTATAGCGATCCAAGCTTCCTCAACCAAATTAAAACGTTGCATTAGGAGGTGTCTGCTTCGTGCAAAAGGTCTTGAGTTCATACTGACGACAACAAGTAATTCTTCATTACAGACGTTTATTTTTCAAACAGAACTGACAGACTTCACAGACTCAACAACTGACTCTCAGAGCTAACCGCACTGCATATCCGAACTGGCAACTGACAACTCCTAGGTGTACTAATATCCTTCCAAACAATGAGAGTCTTTGACAATGCTTTGTTCACAATACGATAGCAATTCACGACTTAAAACCAAATCAGACATTACAGAACTTTAGCACAGATTAAAGCACGTAAAATGATCAGTACATATAAATTCTTACAAGCATAATTTCCAAATAGATTTTATAACGTTTTTCTACCAGCTTCTGGATAACCTTCACCAGATTTGTACCGATGTTTCCAGAAATATCTTGACATTTGATTCTGGATATTTCTTGAGTGATTTAGAACAACTATTTATATGTAAAATGATTTAAGTCGTGTTTCAAAACGAAAATAAATCTTTTTAGCAATATTTCTTGATACAAATCGTCTTTCGAAATTAGGTTATGAAACAGTTTTCACAAGTTTTCGTATTTTTGCGATCATAATATAGAATTTCTCCACAGAAAGTTCCAGAAGTGTGCATTAAACGTTCATTTACAGACTTTCTCTTTAGCTGGTGAGTTTTTAAAAGTATCTTGTCCATATTATACGAAATAATTTAGCTCAAAACTGATTATTTATACAATTAATCAGAGCTACAGCAAACAGTGAGTCTTTCTTTTACAGAATGAAATATAATTACAAAATTGAATGAAAATAGGTTACTAACACTAGTATATATTTACATTAATTCTATTTTTGTTCTTTCTGTGCAAAATGTCCTAATTATGACACAGTACAATATTTAAACATCACAAAGTTTCCCTTTACATTTTGCATATCTGTATCGACATCCCCTAAAAGTCTACAGTATCGAATACTTCAATATGTCCCAATATGTCCTGTAATGTTACACAACCCCCCCCCCCCCCTCCCCATCAGCACTTCCACGTGAAACACGGAAGGGTTGATGTCCTTACATTAAAAAACAGGAAAGTTTTACACATATCTTTGGTGTCTTCTTTCTTGAAGACCGGTGATTTTCTTTCTTGAAGGTCGGTGATCTTCTTCCTTAAAGGTCGGTATACCTCAATGCCACACACTGTATTTCAGTCTCATCTTCACAGTCCGTATGGTTTCCATATACACTGGAGGCTATCACAGGCTGCAATAGCACAGTCCGCTATGAATATACAGCATACAGTGGTCAAACCCAGTTAAACATTAGCAAAAGCATTTAATAGTCGGTGGACCGGTTTTTTAAGGACACAGAAATTTGAATTCTCTAAAGTCTAATTACTCAAGAAAATTTACTGTAAATAATTTCTTAAAGCTAACAGAGGATAGACTGACAGGTGGAGAAAATTGATTACACAGGATCACAGAATAAGTGTAAGATGCAATGCCAGAATACGAAAATGAAATATGACAATTGCATAGCTAGGGGACCTAGTGCTCGCCAAACACTTAGCACACAAAGAATGTATGCTTCCCTGAGGAATCAGATAAATACAACATAACGAAGTATACAAAATATCCTGGTAAGATTACATATAAAAGTCTATAAACATCTATTATCTAAAATACTTTTTTACATTTTTAATACAATTTCAGTTCGGTCACGTTTCGTAGGCCAAACAGTCTGCCAGAATTTGGGTGGACTAGACGGTAAGCATTCGGATGAGGATTGTCCTGAATCTTGAAAGGTCCAATGTATATGTCAAAAAACTTTTTTAATTCACCACTGATGGCTTTAGACTTCTCCTGTGTTTTAACAAAGACCAAGTCTTCAATTTTAAATTGAGTAGACTTCAATCTTTTGTCATGTCTACATTTCCTCTTATCACCTTGAGATTTCATGGTCTTTCTCACTATTTCCTCTCTCTCTTGAGTACTTCATGGTTTGCAGACTGGAAAATCAATGAAATCACTAATTGGATGTGGTGGATTGCTATTATACTGTATTTCATAAGGCGAAAACCCTGTTGAGGAATGCTGTAGGCTGTTCACAACATCTTCGAATTTCTCAACATAGTCAATCCAACTAGCATGATCAGTATTGCAGTAGGTTCTAAAGAATCGCCCGATTTCCCTCATGTATCTCTCCGAAGGGTTTCCTGACGGATGATAAGCTGAAATAAGAATGTGACTTATATTATCATCTTCAACAAAAGCTTTCCATACTCCAGAAGTAAATTGAGTGCCATTGTCTGATAAGATTTTCTGAGGTTTTCCAACCCTGCCAAAATAGTCTCCTCTGATTTTTGAAATAATGCTCTTACTGTTTGCCTTGCGAAGAGGGTATAACTTAATGAATTTTGGAAAAACATCAACCATAACAAAAATGTAGCAATAGCCTCCTCTGGTCTTTGGTAATGGTCCATATAAGTCGACAGCGACTAACTCATGTTGTTCTTTTGGTAAGATGTTATGCATCAATCCTCGACAAGTTTGGTTGGATACTTTTACTCTTTGGCACCTGTCACAACCCGTCAAAATTTTTCTAACCCTCCTGGCTATGTTATTAAAGTACACATTTTCTTGGATTTTCTGGATACACTTTTGAATCCCACAATGACCAAAACTTTCATGAATGTACTTGATGAGTACATTGATGTACTGTTCAGGCCAACATAATTTCCATACATCGCTATCTACACTGTTTCTCTTAAATAGAACCCCCTTGTAGATTTTGTAATAATCTTCCACTTTTTCATGTCCCTTTTTCCCTAAATAACTTTTGACCAGTTTACAGTTCTCATCGTGGTTCTGATTCCGTCGGATGTCATTACAAATGTCTCTGATTTCTTGTTCATTGTCCACCCCTCTTAAACACATAATTTTTAATTCTTTTTCACATTCCCCACTGTCATCTTCAAAGTCACCCCCCCCCCCCCCCCACAGGTAGTCTAGATAAAGCATCAGCAGCTACATTATCGGGTCCTTTAAGATATTTTATTGAGTCATTGAATTGTTGTAACAAGAGTGCCCACCTGGTAATTCTTCCATGATGCAACCTACATTCTTGAATATAAATTAATGCCTTATGGTCTGTGTAGACAACTACCTGGTTTCCCAATAAATAATTTCTGAATTTAGAAAATGCCCAGTAAATGGCCAAAAGCTCTTTCTCGGTAACAGTGTATTGCCTCTCATGTTTTTTCAAGGTTCGACTAGCAAAAGCAATAGACCTGTGTTCTATTTTCCCATTTATATTTACTTCTTGGAAAAGGTGAGCACCTAGGCCATAATCACTAATATCTGCCATAATGCAAAAAGGTAAACTTAAATCAGGACGGTACAAAATTTGACTGTTACATAACTGTGTTTTTATTTCTTCAAAAGCAGCTTCACATTCCTGATCCCAAACCCACATTGCGTTTTTCTTCAGCAATCTGTTAAGACTTGGAGCATTTAGAGCTTGGGTACTAATGAACTTTCTGTAGTAACCGCGCATCCCGAAAAATGACTTTAGTTTTTTCTTGGTTTTTGGAATTGGGAATTTTGCAATTGCCTCGAGTTTTTCAGGAATTGGCAAAATACCTTCCTCAGAAATACTGTGCCCCAGAAACTTCAATTTTCTCATACCAAACTTACATTTAGATAATTTAAGTGACATTCCCCCTTTCCTTAATCTATTGCAAACCTCCCTCAAAGTATTAACATGTTCTTCCCAAGTTTCTCCAGTGATCAAAATGTCATCTACATACACAGTTAATTTTGATAAAAGATCTTTTCCCAAAACAAAGTCAAGTGCTCTAATGAATTCGGCTACTGAGACATTCAGCCCAAATGGTACCACACAATACTGGTAACATCTTCCCCCATACAAAAAGGCAGTATACTTTCTGGAATCATTTTCTAATTCTACTTGTTGAAATCCTGATGTGAGATCTAAACTGGCCATGTATTTCATTCTTTCAAATTTATGAAGTAATTCGTCTATATTCTCGGGATGATCGGTCTCTCTTTCCAGATTCATTTTTTAGGTGTCTTGAATCTAGTACAAGCCTGACACTACCATCACGTTTTGCAACCACTACCAAAGGATTATTGTATTGGCTCTTACTTCTCTCAATGATGCCCCGCTCTTCCATCTTTTGAAGTTCCTTTTCTACATCTTTTCTCTTTGCAATGGGTACACTATAAGGTTTTATAAAGAGTGGCTCATGTGGTTTTAATCTGAGTTTACATTGATAATTCTTTACTCTGCCAGGTCTATCATCAAAAACATCACAGTAATTCCACAATAATCTTTCTAACTCTACCTTCTGTTCTTGGTTCAAATTATCTGATTCCCTTAATTTTTCTTGAACTATATCCCCATATTCTCCATCATCATAATCCTCAGTAATTTCCTCTACACAATAACCACTGTCTTTAGAAAATGTAACGTCCCTAATTTCAATTCCCTTATCAGGGAACCGACATGTCAGTTCTGGAACATACTCTCGTCTTAGGATCAATAAAGGTAAACAAACTCTTATCCCAATCAAATGCTGCATTAGCTTTTAATATCCAGTCCATACCCAACAGTACATTCTCATTTAGGTCACTTATTACAAGACATCCTTGAGTAAACTGTACATCATTTATACTGAAGGACAACAATACCTGTCTATTAACAATTTTGCTCAGTTTGCCGGTAATGCCTCTAATTTTTATTCCAACAACTGGTAATTCAACAAAGTCGGGATCATGCTTAACTATATCTCTTAATTTGCTTGAAATGGCACTAATTGGACTCCCTGTGTCAATCAAACAAAACCCTTCCCAACCTGCAGCTTTGATTTTTATGTGTGGACTACCAATAGTGGTGTTTTCCCTTTCTTCCTGTTCTTCATATAAAAGATCTTCTGCTATCTCATCATACCTCTGTTCCATATTTAGGTTTCCTTTATTAGGCAATACTTTCTTCAAACTTCTGGGTCTACTGGAATTTACTGGAATGTCTGGATTACTATTTACCTCACACACATCCTGACTAGTACCCCGTTTGATGATTTCATTAGGCTTAAAGGCAGAAACTGGTTCACAAATTTCCCTTAATTTGATTTTAACATCATTGTCATCACTGTAATCTTTAAATTTGTCCCAAACAGATTTCAAAATAAACTCAGTTGCATCAGCACAATCAACCCCTCTGTCTCCTGATGTATTACTAAGCTGAACTGGCACAATCTGATTCTCATGTGGAATGTAGTTAGAGTTCCTGGCACAACTATTCTCAACACTATTGCTTATAACATCCTCCTTAACTTCAACATAAACTATTCCATCCAATGCACCATCAAAATCTTCTAGTACATAATTACCATTAGCCTTAACATCAACATTATCATCATCATTGCCTGAGCTTACACTACAAACACTACTAGTATCACCAACATTACTCACAACACCATCTTCACCAACCACATCCACATGAATATCAGACTTTCCAGAAACTTCAGTACGAACATCATTATGACAACTTACATCTAAAACATCACCACACATAAGTTTGTACCATCAAAGTTATCCTTACCTTTCATTTCAGCATTAGGTGCTTCTTCTTGATTATATAAATTTGCAATTATATCATCTTCTAAGCCTACTTCATCAAAGGTAGCCTGGTTTCTATTACAGTTGTTTCTAGTATTTTCTCTGATGACATTCCAAAATATCCTGTCAAATTTAATTTTTTCATTACCTCTATCTACAGATCGATCATAAGCATACTGTCTATACTGGTTAGGTCTCTGATTATAGTGCTGTCTATTCCGGGTGAAATTAGCCTGATTTTGAAAATTCCTTGCCCCAAACTGACAGACTCCCAGTGGAGCATTTAGTCGTTTAAAGACCTATGTCTGTCGTTTCCCTGCCTTGGGTTACCTTCTCTCATGTCATTACCCCAGGACCTGTTTCGATTTTCCCATTTCTGTTTGAATTAAAGTGCTGATCATTCCTACCAAAATTTTTTCTGTCATTGCTATTATAATTATCCCTGTTGTTGTTAAAGTTTCTTCGTTCACTATAATTGTTATTATTTCCACAGTTCAGTTCCCACCCTCTGTGTGATGAACCTACAAAGTCGTTAAATCTGTTGTTTTGTTCAAAGGCTCTATGAAGTTTGTCCACATATTTCAAGAATTGTTCTATGGACTCATCTGGACCATATACTAAACCCCATTGTACTCTTTTCGGAAGTCTCCGTTTTAGTGCATCAATTTGAGTTAGTTCATCAAATGGCTTATCCAGATGCACTAATTTTTGCAACTGTTTCTCACAATAGGCTTTCATTGACCCATCAGATTCTCTGTAACTAGGACCATTCAAGAATTCACTTTTGATTCGAGCTTGCTCAGTTTCAGACCAAAATTTGGTTAGAAAACATTTTTCGAAATCTTCAAAGGACATTTCTACGGAACAATTCTGATTGGCCCACGAAAGCGCCTCACCATCAAGTAATTTCTTTACAAATTTTATCTTAACACTATCTGTCATTATGGACGTGAACTTCTCCTTGCAGAATTGCATGAAGTCTTTTGGGTGTATATTCTTGTCACTGGGATAAGTTTTAATGGGAAAATTTCCCCATACCCCATTACAACTATTACTAAAACCTTTTTGCAACATAGTTTCTTGTATTTCTACAAATTTTCTGTCTACAGTTTTTTCGACATTACCTACTCTACTGCAAATTTCTGTGACCTTTTTGTCAGAATCAGATTTGAAAGATTCAATTTCGCTTTCAAAAAATCGTTTTGTCTGGTCAAATTCATTTCTCAATTGAGAATTTTCCTCATTTACAAAATCAACAACTTTTTTAAGTTTTGACTGGTTATTTGAAATTTCCTTACTTAAATCAGTTTCAAGGACAGAAATTTTGCTCTCAACCGTGTCCACACGACAACTAAGTTCTTTTTGGTTTGACTCAAAAGTAATTAGCCAATCTTCGAGAACCTGATTAGTGTGAGCAATCTGTTCTGTATTTGAATTTATTTCTGATTTTAAATCACACACAGCCTTCGAAATCGACCTGTCCATCTGTTGTTGTGTCTGTTCAATTTGTTGACGTAATTCGGCACAAGAATCGTCCATCTTCGAGTTTATGTTATCCAACTTCGAGTTTATCTCTGAAAACATTTGTTTTAACATTTCCAACATTCCTACACTGTCAGAAGCACTTTCCCTAATAGGTGTACTCGCTACACCGCTCTCAATACTGAAATCTGCGTCTTTTTCCATTATTTTAGGAAGCAGGTACTTATCTTAGTGTCCGTCGGCGGTCGTTGTTGTCCGTGTTTTGCGAAATTTCTTCAATTCCAGGATGGTTTCGCTCGGTTGATTCACTCCTCTTCTTGTGACCCCAGAATCGACGTATTTACTTCTGAAGAATGACTAGTCCGTCGTATATCCTCTTCTTGTGGTCCCAAAACAGACGTATTTTCTTCTTGTGAGCCCAGAAGAGACGTATTTTATTTTGAAGATTCACTGGGTGGTCGTCATATCCCAGCTCCTCCACCAAATTATAACATCCCAGCTTCCCTCCAAATTATAACATTTCAGCTCCTCAACACCAAATTAAAACGTTCCATTTCAATTTGTTTGCACTTATAGCGATCCCAACTTCCTCAACCAAATTAAAACGTTGCATTAGGAGGTGTCTGCTTCGTGCAAAAGGTCTTGAGTTCATATTGACGACAACAAGTAATTCTTCATTACAGACGTTTATTTTCAAACAGAACTGACAGACTTCACAGACTCAACAACTGACTCTCAGAGCTAACCGCACTGCATATCCGAACTTTCAACTGACAACTCCTAGGTGTACTAATATCCTTCCAAACAATGAGAGTCTTTGACAATGCTTTGTTCACAATACGATAGCAATTCACGACTTAAAACCAAATCAGACATTACAGAACTTTAGCACAGATTAAAGCAAGTAAAAGGATCAGTACATATAAATTCTTACAAGCATAATTTCCAAATAGATTTTACAACATTTTTCTACCAGCTTCTTGATAACCTTCACCAGATTTGTACCGATGTTTCCAGAAATATCTTGACATTTGATTCTGGATATTTCTTGAGTGATTTAGAACAACTATTTATATGTAAAATGATTTAAATCGTGTTTCAAAACGTAAATAAATCTTTTTAGCAATATTTCTTGATACAAATCGTCTTTCGAAATTAGGTTATGAAACAGTTTTCACAAGTTTTCGTATTTTTGTGATCATAATATAGAATTTCTCCATAGAAAGTTCCAGAATTGTGCGTTAAACGTTCATTTACAGACTTTCTCTTTAGCTGGTGAGTTTTTAAAAGTATCTTGTCCATATTGTACGAAATAATTTAGCTCAAAACTGATAATTTATACAATTAATGAAAGCTACAGCAAACAGTGAGTCTTTCTTTTACAAAATGAAATATAATTACAAAATTGAATGAAAATAGGTTACTAACACTAATATATATTTGCATTAATTCTATTTTTGTTCTTTCTGTGCAAAATGTCCTAATATTGACACAGTACAATATTTAAACATCACCAAAGTTTCCCTTTACATTTTGCATATCTGTATCGACATCCCCTAAAAGTCTACAGTATCGAATACTTCAATATGTCCCAATATGTCCTGTAATGTTACACCCTCTTCAACTGTCGGCGGTCTCTGTCAGTCAACAGACGATGTCGGCCTGTACGCTTTCATGCTGTGCATGTCCCTTCACGTTTCCAATTCACTATCACATCAGAAACAGTGAACTTAGGGATGTTTACGACTATGGAAATCTCGCGTACAGACGTATGACACAAGTGACACCTAGTGACCTGCCCCATTCTGCTCTCTCACGATATCTAACGACTAATGATATCGCTGATGTGGATTACCTGGCAGTAGATGGCAGCACAATGCAATATGAAACACGTAAGTTCTTGGGGTTGTCCGGACACTTTTGACCACATAGTGTATGTCTGGCGGCAGCAACCTCTTTCTGCGGTACCTTCCCCAACCTAAATCTGTAGCAACACAGTGACCAGTGTCTAACAGCTGCGACAGTTAAGGCAGTGGGCCCTTAGCTACTAATCTGGAGACACGTGTTTGAGCAGTGAGACCCTGAGACGTGAGCCTCTCCTCACGTTTTGTAATCCACTAGTGCCGTACGCCTCTAAGGTTAACTTGACTAGACAGGCAATAGTTTCTCCTGGCAAGAGTTTCTTTGTTGCTTGGTGCCACTTGTTTGATGTGAATATTACCTATACACTATGCTAACTGTGCTCTACGTTGCGCTCCTATCGACCTCGTTTCTTGAAGGGAGTTGTAATCTTTGATCGTGGGCTTCGTTAGCAGTGCTAGACAGCTCGCGCGGAGGCGCAAGTGTGGACAGCGCGTGTCCGAACCGCCGAGAGGAGTAGTACAGGAACTTGTCGACGAGCCGCAGGGATTTGAGCATCAATGTGAAGTGTAAACGCTGCCATAAGGGCGAGTTTTGGAGTGGGCGCGGGCGGAAATTTTGTTCGGTTGGCCGCCCAGGATCGTTTACTGGGTCACCTGCATGGTTACTGGTCGGTGGAACGTCTGGCTCTGAATCTCGTGCACTTAATCCCGAATGATGATGTATTTATTCACCTTCCTGTTGTCAAGATAACATATCATGCGGCAGTACTTTTGTTGTTTGTGTAATCAGGCACTTCATTGTAGATATACGAAAAGATCTGCAGTAAGAGATCGCTGTATTTTGATATAGAAAACATTCCAATTTCAATGGTGAAAGACTTCACTCTTGTGTGTTCTGATGGAAACTATCGTTTAGGTGAGTGCAACATAAGCCGTATGCACAATAATATTTGTGTGTCTGATATTTCATAACCAACCTTTGAACGTCAATCCAGGCCAAATTGTTTGGCCAGTCTCTTTAGTGTTTATATTCAGGTTTTATTGTACTTAATAGGAGCAGGTAAACATTTGTGGCAAGCAAAGCGCTTTCGAGTCAATGCTAAGTATAATGTAGCTTCTCATACTGATTAACGGCAGTTGCTGCTGAAGGGGTGTTTTATAGCAATTTTTCTTTTAACATCATTAGGATTAACCAAGCAAATATAAATTTTACTGCACAGATGGGCGTGGCAGTTATGAACGTTTTATTACAAAAATAAATAGCTTCAAGCACATATTTGCTCTTAAGTTAACCGTTTTTAATTATTTGTAATACATTCCTCATTATCAGTGCTGTTGAAAAACAGGATGCTTCCTAGAAGCATATTTGAATTTTCTTAAAGAGTCAGAATATTTCAGGGGTAAGTTTTGATGGTCTTTTATATCAACCAAATCCAGTATGCGAAACTTTTCTTTAATATTTTAAATACCTACCTACACCATTATTTATGATGTTTTAGTTTTGCTTTTAAAAAGGGGGGGGGAAATGTTATTGGAGCACTGTTAATATGTGAAATGTGATTATAATTTTTAGTCATTTCTGGAGATTGATTGTAACTGTCTCTCTGTCCGAACCTGTGGGGTGATTCTGTTATGGCGACTGGGTCCCCCGTTATTCTTGTCGCAGAGTCACGTATCTATAGAGTCTCGTTGAAAACCTACTTTTGTAAATGGTACTTTCAAGATTCAAGTAATTTCTTCACTAATGATGACAACTATCTACACATTCTTGTTCAAAATATGATTTGGTAAATGATTTACAATAAAGATTTAAGTAATTTTATTATTCCTTATGCGTAAATTTATTTATTAAAGTAAATTCTCATTGGATTTTGTCATTTAATTGTGAATAGGGCTTAAAATATAATTTGGGTTTACTTACTGTGGCGTGGCTTTCTCACCCAAAAGCGAATTATTCTGATACGAAGGTGCTATGCCATTTTTCAAATTGTTTAATGGGGATACTATTGAAATATAAAACTGTACTGACTGTTCAGTCTCACATTTAAGTGGAATACGGAGAGGAAGCCGAGATATGTGAAACGGACTGTGAACAGCGTTGGAGGAGTGGGGCTGTACACTGATACGCTTGTTGAAGGCACTTAGTGTAAGTGTATCTGTTGTTAAACAAAGCATTAGGGAAATCGTTTAATGCTGGATAATGGTGATTTTTGTTAAAATAATGCAATATGGTTATTGATAATTTAAATCAAATATTTCGATGTATCATAGAACTGAGACGAGAGAATTGGTTTAATGCTAGGGGAACATCGATAAAATTACAATAAATTAATCCAGAATTGTGTATCGTTATAGTAGGTTCTCATATGTGGGAGAGCGTACAGAATAGGTTTTGACGGCATTAATTTATAATAATTCAACTGCACCCACTTCACACAGTGTAACGCCAAAATGTCTTATGTCATAAGATTTCTTAATATTCCCTAACATATTGCGGAATATGTCATGATATCATTAAAATACAGTAATTCTGCCATATCACACTCACACTCTGTAATGTCAAAGTGTTTTACATAATAAATTATGACAACATATGAGTTATTTCAAGTAGGAGAACTCTGTCGATGTTCATCCTTTCACAATGATGTACAGAAGACAAAAGCTGAAATCCACAAAATTGGAATAGTAATTAAAATAAGGAGCGGGATGTGGCGATATAAGTCATCCTATTGCCCTAGAGGGAAGGAAGTGCGGGATAAACGACCAGAGGGTGTTCTTGTCTTAGATCGTTGACTGAACCAGAATCAGTACAGTGGATGGGTGACCATTTTGCCAACATTCGTTAGCCATGCAGCTGCCTTGCAGGCAGATACCCGGTTATATGCTGATATTGAATCTACCACACACAATTTCCCTCGAGGTGTGGATGGACTATCACGTTAGTGACCTTATGATATGATCGATATCCTAGAATCCACCCTGATATACTACTAACTACTCGTAGCATGAGTGATCTTTTCCACAGATTTTTTTATAAATCGCTGTGCAGTGTTCGACCGTTCCTGTCCATCAGTACACCATGTCTGCCTCGGTGATACAGCGTGGTTGTTCCTTTGCATTTCCACTTCACAGTCACATCAACAATCTACTTGGGCTGTTTGATTTAGAAGGGGTGTACTATCCCTTATGGATATGTAACTCAGGCAACATCTAATGACCAGGTTAAAAGACACTGAGCTCTCTTCACCGACCCATTTTCCCGTTACGGCTGCTCTACTGATGTTACTCCGTGCCTTCTTCTATACTGGTTGCGTCCACCTCCCTTGGTATCTAGTGGTCAGATTTCAAATTACACACGGGCATCCGGTCAGTTTCACTTCGATAGTATACCAGTTTTAAAATAGATATATCTTCAATAGTCTGGCAAACTCTATCACGAAAGCAGTGGTTTCTGGTGCAATGCTGCATGCAATTCTATTGCCGACAAACTATCATATCCAATCATATTATCTATGGATTGCCAATGGAACGAGATCTGAAGTGTAAATGTTCACTACTTAAACAGTAGGCATGCGTACAAAGTGAAAGATCTCTAACAATTTTTAATTAGTTATAAACAGGATATTTTAAACAGCATCACCACCAGTTTGATGATTTTTGTTTTCATTAAACTAGTTTAATAAAAGAAAGGCATGAACGATGATTGTAAACTACATTTAGAAAGACGTTGTCATATCAGGAGTCATTCAGTGTGTTTACAGTCTGTTCAACACCCTGGAGTTTCTCTACATCCTGAAGATCCTGTCTCAGAAGTCCACTTGATCCTTCATCAAATCCTTCTTAGAACTCAACCCATCATTGGTGATGTCTAGGTAATATCCCTCGTCCTTACTGAAAGGCAACCACGTCACTGACAACATGGGGTCCACTGGAACTGGTGTTGGATTCCTGTTGAAAAAATGAGAACAATAAAACTTTGGCAGCTACTACTCGAAAGCGTGAAACGAATATAGAAAACAATGTTTTAATTGTTGATGATTTATACGATTGACTTACATAGCGCCCGAGCTCATTGTATTTGTACAGTGCTTGTTCGAATCTCGCGTAGTAAAATACCATGTATTTATGAACTAAGTTCTTGAGCAAAATTCCCGGTTATATTATTGTTACGACTGAAAGTGTATCGACGAAAAAAAATTTTTAAAAATTCAAATGAAAAACAAGGAAGAATTTTTTACTCAGCTCCCACTCCACGGGCTTCAAAATAGTGGAAAGTCGAACATATCTTGAAAAATATTGTCACTCCTTTCCTAAATATGAACTAACATGTGATTTTCAAGGCTTTCGCTTCAACGCAACCAGACCTTTGAAATCTTCCAAACGCAAAAATCCATGTACATTGTAGCGCACAAGTATTTTGATTTCAATATCATGAAAAATATTCAGGGGAGACGTACTTTGCCACGCCGTCATCACTAGTACTTTTCGTTATCGAGTTTTGAATACAACTGTGGGTCATATGAATGAAACTAAAATGTTCCTTAACAGCATTCAAATGTCCTTGATTGTAATATGTGTATTATTTTGCTTGAAGCGATATTTCGCAGAAAAAAATGTGTGAGGGATATGCCAAGAGTTACCACACGACACAGTTTCACAACCTTTGCTTAATAAACAACGGGTGACGAGACAGGATTGATATGTTATACTTCGAAACATTTCTGATAATACTCGTTCTTACGAAGAACAAACAGAAAAATCTCTACCCTATGCAAGTTCACAGATATCTAGGTAAACCACGAGAGAAGGTAGAGAGAATCATATCAACGAAAATAAAACTTCTGTCTTCGTCTGTTACAGTGCGTTAAATTTGTTTTAATTTCATGCATTAGGCACAGATAAAACTGCTTCTATTTGATTAAAGTAGGAGTAGACACTAAAAAGTAAACAGACCAATAACTGATTGATAACTGAGTCATGAAATTCGATGGAATTCGGAAATTTAGAAGCGTCCTACATGTACCTTCCGTATTTTGAGCGACACCTACAGATGTTTAAATGTATTTAGTTTTTATGTCGTGAAGCGTAAGTGAGCTATGTTCATTAAATTGGCAAAAGATAAAATAACATGAAACAGTTATATGTGGGGTGAATTTTGTTTTTACTGTTTGATCCTGAACAATAGTTTGTTATACCTAGGTGAAGTGTCACAGGATGTTTCAAATGAAGTTGAACTTGTAATCCGTTTGCTGTCTGTAGAATACTTCCTGATACGTTCATGTAATGTTAGGCAGGCTCATGAATAACAGTGGTAATCACTTGGTTTTCTGCACGTTGAATTGTAGAAAGGATTACTTTGCTTATTGTTATTCTTTTGCTGTTGTACGTATTCGTACGTTCTATTATGTCTACAAGAAGCCATTTCTCGGAATTGCATTTCATGCACTGTTTCTAAATATTTTTCAAATGGTCTAATTTATGAACGTTTCCTTAAAATAGCTCTCACTAACTACGCTACAACATAAGCTGGTAGATTTATTACCATTGCTTCTCCATAACTCTTTTTCATGAACTGCCTATAAGTACGACCTTAAGCGACTCTTATCATCACGTGAATTTCGCGGAATAGAACTCTGCGGATACGCTGTTAGAAATCAGTCAAATAAAGAACAGTAATAAGGCTTCCATTCTCAGTTACGAAGGAATGGAACAGTAGTACTACTAGAAATTCATTTCCTTTGTTATAACCTTAATAAACACAAAATATTTAATTAACAAGGGCTGGAGAAGGACCTGTCTGGAAGGTTAAATTAATGGTGGGACTACTCACTGTATCTGCCGATTTACGTTGAAATATGTTTCTAATAATGTCTGACACTTATCAGAGATTTCTGTCACTGCAAATTTGGAAAGATATGGCTGAAAAACAAGAAGAAAGCTTACCCAGTCTTGGCGAAGTTGGTCCAAAGCCGGGTCATACGCGCTATGGCTTTGCCTTCTTCGGTTTCTGGTCGCTTCGGAATGCCCTTCGTTTTCTCTTCGGAAAACAAGTAAGGTAAATCATCACAGTGGCTGACACCTGTAAAAGTAAGCGACAATCAAACAAAATATTACCTAATTTACATCAAAAGTGATGCAACTGTGGCTTTTCCGCCCATAAACTTCACTCTCTTTCGGCGTATCGAGATGCTTACTTTAGTAACATCTACCGCAAGATGAATCAGAGAATTCGTCTGTGGTTATATGACATCTGATAAAAGTCGCCAATATTCGTGGTACCTTTCGAGTGATAGATATTTCTGTGAAATATTCCGTCGAATGTTAATTTGCTCGGTTAAGTTCTATCAAATCCTCCACGTGGCTTTATATTTGCTTCACTAATATTGTTTTAGTATTAGGTCCTACTGTAAGATATTCCACGCTATTTAATGTATAATCCCTGTACTACCCCGTCTCCCGAAGAAGTGTCTCAGTCCCATCTACTATGTCCTTGTTTCACTTCAAACCACTCTAACTAGTCTAGAAGTTACGTTTGTAATATTTACACAGCGATAGGTTGAAAAATTCAAAACTTAGATATGTGTGACTAAAATGAACTTTAGACCTAAGACTGAGCACATCACATTTCAGAAGATGTTAAGGTTCTTACTCTGAGATTCTCTTATTCTACGAGGGACAGAAATAAAATTAAGAAATGTTTCTATGAAAGCTTGCGTGATATGTTTAAATACTAGCTGCCGGAAGACCAACCTTGTACCAAAAAGTTTTAATGGGTGCCATGACAGGCGAACAGGCAGACCCCAAAATCAGTATTACTCGTCAATCTTCGTAAAAAGGCTTGATGTTCCTCACCGCATGTGGCCACATGTGGCTGGTAATAGTGCTGAAACATGAGATATAGAGGTAAGTACCTTGGATTCTGACATCGCTCTCATGTAGACGTAGTTTGTTATAAATAGGAGTCAATATGGCACCTTGTGTTCAGTCGTGCTTCAAACCATCATACATGGCATATGTCTGAGGTGATACTAAACAACATTTGATTCGTGATTGCTATCGTCAGAGCTCTGAACGATGACATTAATACACTACTGTTGTTGGAAGTCGGGTGCTCCACATACTTCATCAAATAAGTGTGTGACAAGCATGGGCATGCTCTTGTCACTTTTCGACATTTGTACTCTCGGTATGCCGTCATAGTTCAGACGTTTCTCGTTTACGAAAGAAGGAAGCTGAAGTTTTGCCTGCAGCTCGCAGCAAACGATGTAGAACGTAGAATAACAGATCCAGCACCTAGCCGACATCATATACGATACGATACGGTCTGGTACTACCATATGGCTGTCTGGTGGTCATCCCATTGTGTGTGATCAATTCATAATCATCACGTCACTATGTAACAGCAGTTTGTATTAATCGGTTCCACAGGTGCACACTATAGCTGCATGTCCAGTAAGTTTGAAATTTTATGGTACAAGAAACTCGTTTCCCTGAGACTGAGCTTTCTTCTCCGTTCTATTTCAATAGCTTACTTACACTACGAGCTATGACGTCGACGAAGCATACTGGCACTTCTTTCCAGATAATCAAGCGTCTCTAGAGCTCCTGAGACTGTTGTACCGCTGGTCTTCCCTGCCAGAATAGTGCAATGCTGAACAACGCTCTTAACGTCTTATTCAGGTACACTGCTCTGTACAATATATGAGGTAGGATTTGCCCAAGACAGTCTCAGTGGACGTTGCAGTTGTTACTAAGATTAGTGGCTCTGAGCACTAACGGGCTTAACATCGTAGATCATCAGTCCCCTGGAACTACTTAAACCTAACTAACCTAAGGACACACACACACATCCATGCCCGAGTCAGGATTCGAACCTGCGACCGTAGCAGTCGCGCGGTTCCGGACTCAAATGCCTAGAACCGCTCGGCCACTGCTAAGATTAGTGAAACACAACAGAATACCAACATTTTTCTTTCTTTCAATGATACTGCTGCCATTTTTTGTGTTGTAATACGATCCAGATTTCGGCCTTAGGCCATTTTCAAGTTCAAAAACTTTATTTAAATGTCAAAAGTATCAAATACAAGTCTTTGAACGCACATCTAGCCATAAAGGCCAGATCTGTCATAAGTAAAAGTGAGAACATCTCTAAAACGCCTAAATATATTACAAAACTTCATTTCTGGACTCCATAGAACAGAACACTTATTAGGTATGCGCCACATTATTCTGTCTGAACAGTAGCTGACAAAATATGACAAGATACGATTCGTCGACAGGCATTTTATATCAATCCAGTCTGATGTCTTTTCATGTATAAATAAGTTTTTGTGCTAGAAAAAGGCCTAAGGCCGTAATATGGATCATTTTATTACAGTCAAATGGCGTCAGCATCATACAAACAATTTACAATGACTGTTGTTCCTGCAAAAATAAAAATTGCCGATACCAACTGTGTAAATAAATATAACTGAAATATTCTCATACGGGCCTCAGATAATTAAGCAATTGTTTTTCCTAGCTACCGCTATATAGTACTCACTGTCTGGTAAACTACGTGTGAAATACGAACGAGATGATTAAACATACGCAAAATATATTTATTGTGCACCATCTTTGCATATAAGAGCAGGAAGAAACAGCGGTCTATCGTGGATATGAATCCTCGGTACACCATGTAATCGCATATAACTTCTGCATAGTGATTTGGAATGTTTTCCGTGTGTGCGTCGTATACCCACGCCATTCATTACGCAATCTGTACTGCCATTGAACTCTCCTTCCATGGTTGCACGCGTACTATGGATCATTTCATGTTCAGTCAGGCTACAAGCGCTGTAAATTAGCCTATAAGCCGAATTGTGCTCGTCTCCTCTCATTAAATGCGTCAGACCTTGGAATGTTTGAACTAAATGTAAATGTCGTGTGACTAGGGCCTCCCGTCGGGTAGACCGTTCGCCGGTGCAAGTCTTTCGATTTGACGCCACTTCGGCGACTTGAGCGCCGATAGGGATGAAAAGATGATGACGACAACAAAGCACCCATACCCTGAGCCGAGCAAATCTCCATCCAGCCGGAAATCGAACTCGGGCCCTTAGGATTGACATTCTGTCGCATTGACTGCTCAGCTACAGGGGGCAGACAATGTCTGAGATGTATAACAACTACATGTCGTCTGACCAAGAAAATAGCTGCCACCAAGGGACAGTTGCCCTGAAGCACGTAGTCTACGTGCAATATGGTATCAGGTGCAGCGGCGTCATTTGTCGATCATGCCTTGTGTTCAGCCAGTTTCGGTCGATATGGCGCAGGTGAGCCTTGAACACGGTCAGTGGCTAGAAGCCCGCGTTTCTGTCTCGATGGTACACGTTGTAACACATCCAGCGACTGTCCAGCATTCAGTCCAGCTGCAAATATTCTATTATTCTCCCCTTCAGAAGTCAACCTGCACTTCAGAACAGCGTGAAAATTACATCATCGTTGGACATTTTCACAAATAATGAGTGAACTATCACGAATAAGCACTTTCGCAAGTAATGCGTCAACGATCACGAATAAGGTTAAGTGTCGTTCTGATAAAGGTCTACAATATTCGTGACACCTTTCGAGAGCTAGATATTTCCGTGAATCTATAAATATTACTCAGTTACAAATGTGAGACTTTTTAATTCCACATCATTACACACTTCTTCATGACAAATGGAATTCTTTATGTATTCCTTGTCCATCCTCTTCATTATGCTATACCTGCTGACAGCTGCGTAGTTGAACTCAGTAAGTCTTTGGGATTGCCATCTTTTCGCATGTTGAATTAGTGACGAATTGCAAGAGTGGTCTAATAATTAGTAACGCGGTATTACACAGGCTCACAGACCGATAACTTTTCGCAAATTGGGGAAGATGAGAGGTCTGTGTTGTAGTCATTTAATCCAGTGTTTTAGGCTCTCAGTTTCGTTATTCTCTCCTGTATTTATGGTTATTCAATGCAATACTGACAATGGATTTGCCGCAGTGGTAACACCGGTCCGCGTCAGATCACTGTAGTTAAGCGCTGTTGGGCTTGTCTACCATTTGGATGGGTGACCGTCCAGTCAGTCGACCGCTGTTGACAAGCGTGCTGCGCGCAGCCCTTGTGGGGGAAATTAAGGAGCTACATAATTGAGAAGTAGCGGCTCCGGTCACGGAA
This sequence comes from Schistocerca gregaria, assembly GCF_023897955.1. NCBI lineage: Eukaryota > Metazoa > Arthropoda > Insecta > Orthoptera > Acrididae > Schistocerca > Schistocerca gregaria. The sequence goes on along the minus strand of NC_064921.1, from coordinate 568,442,125 downwards.
ACTGACAAAAGCTGGGAGAACGGGATGCTGGCCACATGCCCTTCCATTTCCGCATCCAGTGACGCCTATAGGCTGAGGACGACAAGGCGATCGGTCAGCTCCATTAGGGTCTTCCGAGACCTGTTGGTTTATAGTTTTCAATGAGTGCAGAGGACACTTGCATTTCTGTGACTGACAGAAAATCGATTCATGTTCACGGGTATTGTAAAGCCCAAATTTTTTTCATCTAATATTTGATTATTTTGAACTAAATACAGAGTATCAGTTTAGCTTTGTGGTTACGCATTTATGGTCTCCTTATACTTGTTGCCAATATCCACCATTGTCAATTCAGTGACCATCAAAGCCACAGATAAAATTAATTAATTCTGTCATATGCAGATTCTCCAATGAATTAGTAATAAATATTGCGCTGTGTGTATATAATAAAAGTTCTTTGGTGACACCAGGACGGAAATTTGCAGTAGCAAATTTTTATAACATGTACATTGATGTTTTCATGCAATATCTGTGAGCCAGCCGGTTCAAGGCGCTACAGTTTGGAACCGCGCGACCGCTACGGTCGCAGGTTCGAATCCTGCCTCAGGCATGGATGTGTGTGATGTCCTTAGGTTAGTTAGGTTTAAGTAGTTCTAAGTTCTAGGGTACTGGTGACCTCAGAATTAAGTTCCATAGTGCTCGGAGCCATTAGAGCCATTTTTGCAATATTTGTGCAGAGCATGGTAATTAGGTTTTTAGTTTTAGCAACAGTACGTGCAGATTTTATTATTCTGCTACGTCGTTATTCAGGTTTTTTTTGACGTGTTTTCTGTGCTATACCTGTTTCAGATTAATACAATTACATTCAAGGGAAACCGTCCTAAGGTAAGCACATTTCCGCACAACAATTCTCAGAGCCTTTTTAAGCGTGATTACACATTCTTAGATGTTTAGTTACACAGGACATAACGTTACGTCGATTTTCTGTCAGTGCTGTTGTGACAAATTCTTTTGCTTACGTTTACAATTTGATTACAGGGTCATAAACATCAGCGTAACAGGGCATAGCTTCGTACGTCTAATAACGCAAGGTAGCAGATCAGTTATAAACTCAGTACTCAACTGACACACTATTATTTCTGTATTTGTTAGTCATTTCGTTTCTCCTATGTATATTTGACACATGTCACTTGTGAACAGCCGGAAAAAGACATTTCGTAAATGTCATTCACTATTTATTTCACTATCAAATGTAGAGCATATTTTAGAAAAGTCAGTTGTTGAGAAAGTTATCTATTTCGAGGCTGCTTAAACGTAATCGCTTAAATTCGACGAAAAATGTATTAAAATTTTTCGCTTAAACAGTAACAATAGAAATAAGTACTTGAGATATATATTTTACCAACATTCCGAAGTGTTTTTGAAATTCCTATTAAAAGGACTGAATGATTGTTTGTTAAAGATACTAAGAACATAATAACGGACGTTTATAATAGTTACAATGACTGTAATATTCAGCGCTTACTTAGAAATGTTGTAAGTCCTTGATTAAGCTAATGAGGTGACGTACAAATATCTTAAAACTTTTACTAAGCTAATAAGGAATGTGGTGATTCAAATAGGGTTTTCAAACCGTTTTGTGTGGGTCACCTTGGCACCGAATGGCGCGGAAGGAAACAAGATGACAGTCAAAGGCAGGGTAGCGTTGTGTGCGGACGTAACTGTGTCATGTATGGCGATGTTATTATTTTTTTGTGAGTGCTAAAACTGTGTAAATTCGACAGAAAATTCGGGTGGCAGTAGCATTTACGTTGCAAATTTTTCTCTGGAAATTTTGTATTTAGGAAAGCAAGATTATCCAATATTAATCTACTGTGGAATTTTGAATTATCACAACATCAAGAACAATGGCTCCCGCAAGCAATGTAGTCGTACTAAATTAATTCCATCTAGAAGGAGATCTGAAGAGCCTAGCCAGTTATCTTTGTGCAAACGTCAGCTACGGCACCACAACAGCTACACACAAGGCGAGAATTTTTATTAATTATAAGTGGGTAGATCTGTAGCGAACATCACAGTCCAAACTTCATACGCCACTGCGGAATAGGTGCTGTTACTTAAAATTATTACTTAAATTCATTCTCCGAATATAATATATCTTTTCTTGTATCTTTTTACCCTTTTTCATAATTTTCTGTAAAGATAACCAGTCATAAGATCATATTACTTTCCAAATAGCACGACAATTAAATATAATCGTAACTTCAGGTAATGTTAACTTTGCTGCAAAGGCAGCTGTGTATGTATTTTTATATTCCTGAAATTTAATGGTCGCATTGAGATTGCTCTTGAGATTTATTTTACAATTTTGCCAGTTATTTGACTATCATTTATTTATAACAGCAAATTTTAAAGTGTGTAACCACTGAGCTACACAGTGATCTCACAGCTTGCAGCTAACTTGATTGAAAGTAGAAGTTTCAAAATAGTTAACAAGATAATTGTATTTCAATAATAGTAAAATAGATTCTGACGTATTAAACTGCTCCTTCGCAACTGGCGACAGAAAAATCTTCATGTAAGTAATATCTTTTAGCGAGGGACAGTTGTACGGCAAGATTATACAGTCTGCAAACCATTCATTGCTGTGGTGAGGATAAATTTACCACGTAGACAGTGAAGCAATAATTCAGTGAAATGCGCTTTGTAGTGTGACGAAATTACGAAATTACTTATAGAGAATATTTATCGACTTCGCGCATTGCACAGAGCTCCATAAAAAAATTAACTGCCTAAAGATTAACCATGTATTTCGTTTGGTTGACATGGTCAACCAGATAATTAACCATTACTAGACTCAGTAGAATGGCCACAATTTTAAAGCTAAATACTAAATATAAACGCTGAACTAAGCGAAAAAAGATGTCAGTTTTTCTGGACAGTGACCGGTTGCAGTGTTAGGCAATTTTCTGTTGGTTCAGTTTGTGCGCGGACGAATCGCATGCTGCTCTGCTGTATAAAAGGACGATATAGAGGCCTGTTTATATGTAACGTCTGGCACTCTATACAGTGTCTCTCTTGTAACTAAACATTGTATTCCGTAGCGAATTTAATACGTTTGAAACCAATCATGAAAGAATTATCAGAATGGACTGGAAATCGGTAGATGGAACGTATACATCAAGACAAACAATTGCTTACTGCTTCAGAAAAACTGGATGATTTATTGAAGAGAAAGAAAACACGACATTCGATCAGGTGGACATCCGCAATTGAGGAACATATTTATAGAACAAAAGTCAGCCTCAGCTTCTAGTAAGTTTCTTAATTTTTTTCCTCGGCCGGCTTCGAAGCTTAAACCTTCAAGTGCTGTCCAAGGGAGCGCTATGTTTGCTAGGCCTACGCATGGTGGCACCTAAAGACGAATCTTTAGGATTCGAAACCGGTCATGGAATATATTAAGAAAACTGCTAGCAAACGAAGCGGATTTTTACTCTATAAGAATGAACAGAAAGAACCACACAAAATGAGCAAGTCAATTACGAGATGATCCACCTCTGACGTTTATGCAAGCAGTTATTCGGCTTAGCATTGATTGACAGAGTTGTGGGATGCCCTGCTAAGGGACATCGTGTGAAATTCTGCCCAGTTGGCGCACTAAATCGTCTAAATACCGAGCTGGTTGTAGGGCTCTGCCCATAACTGTTCAAACGTTATCAGCTGGTGAGACATACTGCAACTTTGCTGTCCAAGGTAGGTTCGAGCAAACACGAAGACTAGTTGTAGAAACTTTCAACGTGTATGAGTGGGTATTATCTTGCTGAAATGTAAGCCTAGGATGGCTTGTTATGAAGGGCAACCAAATGAGGCTTACAGTATCGTCAACGTATCGCTGTGCTGTAAGGGTACCGCGGAGGTCAACCAAAGCAGTCTAGGGGCGAAATGAAATGGCATTCCCGACGCTCAACCTTGTTTGCCGGACCTTACGGCGGTTGTCACCCTGTTTGGTATCCCACTACTGTTCAGGGTGGCCCCAGACACATTTTAGCTGGCCATTAGGGACTGGAATCTCATTCACTGGAGTAGAATTATTTTCAGCGATGAGTCCCGCTTCGGACTAAGTCCCGATAACCAGCGATGCGCTGTCTGGAGAGGCTCCGGACAGTGGCGGGAACCAAATGAACTGTCACTATCCATACGGCCCGACGACCAGGGCTGTCATTTCGTATGATGGCAAGATCCCTTCGGTTGTCATCTGCCGCACCCTCACACCACAACCGTATGTCGACAATATTCTACGCCCGTTTTGTTGATCTTCATGGCAAGTCATTCTGAGCTTACATTTCTGAAAAATAGTGTCCGCTCTCACAGAGCAAGAGTTTCTACCGCTTGTCTTCGTGCTTGCCAAATCGTACCTTGGGCATCAAGGTCACCGGATGTCTCCCCAGTCGGGAATTTTTGGAGCATTGTGGGCAGGGTACTGAAATCAGCTCGGTATTTTGACAATCTAATGCCTCAATTGGGTCGAATCTGGCATGATATCTGAAAATTATGTCAATCAGTGACAAGCTGATAATCGCTTGCACTAGAACCAATGGAGGCGAGAAGGACCAATGCATTATTGACTTTCTGGAATTGTGAAGTTGTTTCTCTTGAATAAACCTTCAAATTTTTTTGAAACTTTAATCATTTGTTTCTCTGTGCACGTACGTCACAACTCTCGATTTGCTTTCTATTTGGACAATTGCTTCATGGTGTAATTTTTTTTGTCTTGGTGTGTATTTACAGAAAAATGGAAGAAAACTAGTATAAGATGACTTCGGGAATGATGTATTTGCGTTCCGGACAAATGTAAGAAAAGGTGAAAGAATACTGAACGTAAGACGTAACTAAGAGGATAGGTTAAAAGGAGGCAAAGATGGGTTTATAGCATTAGTTTCTCTGATGTCTGTTCTCTGCCCTCAGTCCCAGTTTCGAAACCGTCAGCACTGGCGGCTAAACGATTTCGGCATAAGGAGTCACACTAATTCAGTCAACAGCCAGGCAGAGGTTCAGGGCAGTCTCTTGCCCTTGGGATCGGAAGCTATCCCTAAAGGAGAAAGTATCAACAATGATCAACAGGTTGACGATGAAGAAGACAATGGAAACAACTGAATTGAAGACACACAATGTGTATCCACAGATCATGTGGTCTGTAACTGAAAAAGTGTCATGATGATTTCTCCGATGGCAAAAGATTCCGGAATATTCCTCCATTCGGATCTCTGGGAGGGGACTGCCACGGAGGAAGTGACCATGAAACAAGATTGAATAACCAACGAAAGGAAAATGTTCTACGAGACTGTGCGCAGGATGTCGGAAGACTGAACAAGGTAGGTAAACCATAAAATCGGGAAATTGTAATTATAGGGCTCAATCATGATATAGTGGGCCTCAGTGATGTGAAATGAAGAGAAGGACTTCAAGTTGGATGAGTAAAGGGTAATATCAATAACAACAGATATGGCAGAACGATAGTAGGATTCGTAACGAGTAGGAACACAGAACAGAGTGACTTTCTGCGAGCATTTCAGTTAATCGACAGCAAACCAACACCGATAATGATAGCTCAGGTATACATACAGATGTCGCAGACGGATGATGAAGAGATAGAGAAAGTACTGCAATACCGTTGTAGGGGCAGAAGCGGATGAAAGGGGTACGGCAGAATATGGGCTTGGTACTAGGAATGAGAGAGGGGAAAGACGAATTGAGTTCTGCTATAACATTTGGCTAGTCGTACCGAATACTCCGTTCAAGCATCACAAAGGGAGGAGGTATACTTGGAGCCAGGAAATATAGGGGAATTCAGTTAGATTACATCATGGACAGACAGAGACTCTGAAACAAGGTACTGGATTTTAAGAAGTACCCTAAAGGAGATACAGATTCATATCACAATTTAGTAGTGATAAAGAGAAGTCTTAATTTAAGAGACCAGTTGTTGTTGTTGTTGTCTTCAGCCCTGAGACTGGTTTGATGCAGCTCTCCATGCTACTCTATCCTGTGCAAGCTGCTTCATCTCCCAGTACCTACTGCAACCTACATCCTTCTGAATCTGCTTAGTGTACTCATCTCTCGGTCTCCCTCTACGATTTTTACCCTCCACGCTGCCCTCCAATGCTAAATTTGTGATCCCTTGATGCCTCAAAACATGTCCTACCAACCGATCCCTTCTTCTAGTCAAGTTGTGCCACAAACTTCTCTTCTCCGCAATCCTATTCAATACCTCCTCATTAGTTACGTGCTCTATCCACCTTATCTTCAGTATTCTTCTGTAGCACCACATTTCGAAAGCTTCTATTCTCTTCTTGTACAAACTAGTAATCGTCCATGTTTCACTTCCATACATGGCTACACTCCAAACAAATACTTTAAGGAACGACTTCCTGATACATAAATCTATATTCGATGTTAACAAATTTCTCTTCTTCAGAAACGCTTTCCTTGCCATTGCCAGTCTACATTTTATATCCTCTCTACTTCGACCATCATCAGTTATTTTACTTCCTAAATAGCAAAACTCCTTTACTACTTTAAGTGTCTCATTTCCTAATCTAATTCCCTCAGCATCACCCGATTTAATTTGACTACATTCCATTATCCTCGTTTTGCTTTTGTTAATGTTCATCTTATATCCTCCTTTCAAGACACTGTCCATTCCGTTCAACTGCTCTTCCAAGTCCTTTGCCGTCTCTGACAGAATTACAATGTCATCGGCGAACCTCAAAGTTTTTACTTCGTCTCCATGAATTTTAATACCTGCTCCAAATTTTTCTTTTGTTTCCTTTACTGCTTGCTCAATATACAGATTGAATAACATCGGGGAGAGGCTACAACCCTGTCTCACTCCTTTCCCAACCACTGCTTCCCTTTCATGCCCCTCGACTCTTATGACTGCCATCTGGTTCTGTACAAATTATAAATAGCCTTTCGCTCCCTGTATTTTACCCCTGCCACCTTTAGAATTTGAAAAAGAGTATTCCAGTCAACATTGTCAAAAGCTTTCTCTAAGTCTACAAATGCTAGAAACATAGGTTTTTCCTTTTCTTAATCTTTCTTCTAAGATAAGTCGTAAGGTCAGTATTGCCTCACGTGTTCCAACATTTCGACGGAATCCAAACTGATCCTCCCCGAGGTCTGCATCTACCAGTTTTTCCATTCGTCTGTAAGGAATTCGCGTTAGTATTTTGCAGCCGTGGCTTATTAAACTGATAGTTCGGTAATTTTCACATCTGTCAGCACCTGCTTTCTTTGGGATTGGAATTATTATATTCTTCTTGAAGTCTGAGGGTATTTCGCCTGTCTCATACATCTTGTTCACCAGCTGGTAGAGTTTTGTCAGGATTGGTTGTCCCAAGGCCGTCAGTACTTCTAATGGAATGTTGTCGACTCCGGGGGCCTTGTTTCAACGCAGGTCTTTCAGTGCTCTGTCAAACTCTTCACGCAGTATCGTATCTCCCATTTCGTCTTCATCTACATCCTCTTCCATTTCCATAATATTGCCCTCAAGTACGTCGCCCTTGTATAAACCTTCTATATACTCCTTCCACCTTTCTCCCTTCCCTTCTTTGCTTAGAACTGGGCTGCCATCTGAGCTCTTGATATACACGTGGTTCTCTTCTCTCCAAAGGTCTCTTTAATTTTCCTGTAGGCAGTATCTATCTTACCCCTAGTGAGATAAGCTTCTACATCCTTACATTTGTCCTCTAGCCATCCCTGTTTAGCCATTTTGCACTTCCTGTCGATCTCATTTTTGAGACGTTTGTATTCCTTTTTGCCTGCTTCATTTACTGCATTTTTATATTTTCTCCTTTCATCAATTAAATTCAATATTTCTTCTGTTACGCAAGGATTTCTAGCAGCCCTCGTCTTTGTACCTACTTTATCCTCTGCTGCCTTCACTACTACATCCCTCAGAGCTACCCATTCTTCTTCTACTGTATTTCTTTCCCCTATTCCTGTCAATTGTTCCCTTATGCTCTCCCTGAAACTCTGTACAACCTCTGGTTCTTTCAGTTTATCCAGGTCCCATCTCCTTAATTTCCCACATTTTTGCAGTTTCTTCAGTTTTAATCTACAGGTCATAGCCAATAGATTTTGGTCAGAGTCCACATCTGCCCCTGGAAATGTCTTACAACTTAAAATCTGGTTCCTAAATCTCTGTCTTACCATTATATAATCTATCTGATACCTTTTATTATCTCCAGGGTTCTTCCACGTATACAACCTTCTTTCATGATTCTTAAACCAAGTGTTAGCTATGATTAAGTTGTGCTCTGTGCAAAATTCTACTAGGCGGCTTCCTCTTTCATTTCTTAGCACCAATCTATATTCACCTACTATGCTTCCTTCTCTCCCTTTTCCTACACTCGAATTCCAGTCACCCATTACTATAAAATTTTCGTCTCCCTTCACTATCTGAATAATTTCTTTTATTTCATCGTACATTTCTTCAATTTCTTCATCATCTGCAGAGCTAGTTGGCATATAAACTTGTACTATTGTAGTAGGTGTGGGCTTCGTATCTATCTTGGTCACAATAAAGCGTTCACTATGCTGTTTGTAGTAGCTTACCCGCATTCCTATTTTCCTATTCATTATTAAACCTACTCCTGCATTACCCCTATTTGATTTTGTGTTTATAACCCTGTAGTCACCTGACCAGAAATCTTGTTCCTCCTGCCACCGAACTTCACTAATTCCCACTATATCTAACTTTAACCTATCCATTGCCCTTTTTAAATTTTCTAACCTACCTGCCCGATTAAGGGATCTGACATTCCACGCTCCGATCCGTAGAACGCCAGTTTTCTTTCTCCTGATAACGACATCCTCCTGAGTAGTCCCCGCCCGGAGATCCGAATGGGGGACTATTTTACCTCCGGAATATTTTACCCAAGAGGATGCCATCATCATTTAATCATACAGTAAAGCTGCATGTCCTCGGGAAAAATTACGGCTGTAGTTTCCCCTTGCTTTCAGCCGTTCGCAGTACCAGCACAGCAAGGCCGTTTTGGTTAATGTTGCAAGGCCAGATCAGTCAATCATCCAGACTGTTGCCCCTGCAACTACTGAAAAGGCTGCTGCCCCTCTTCAGGAACCACACGTTTGTCTGGCCTCTCAACAGATACCCCTCCATTGTGGTTGCACCTACGGTACGGCCATCTGTATCGCTGAGGCACGCAAGCCTCCCCACCAACGGCAAGGTCCATGGTTCATGGGGGGAGAAAGAGACCAGTTAGGAAGCGTAAATGCGCAAAGAAGTGGGATACTGAGGTACTAAGTACAATAGAGATACGCTTGGAGTTCTCTGAGGCAATATATTCAGATACAAGGAATACTTCAGTAGGCAACTCAGCTGAAGAGGAATGGATATCTCTAAAAAGGGCAATCACTGAAGAAGGAAAGAAAAACATAAGTACAAAGAAGCATTTGAGATGTGGCTCTAAAGAAGAATGTTGAAAATTAGGTGGTTCGATAAGGTAAGTAATGAGGATGTTCTCCATAAAACCGACGAGGAAATGAATGTATAGAAAACAGTGACAAGAAGAAGGGATAGGATGGTAGGGAATTTCTTAAGACATCATGAAATACCTGAAGTGGTATTAAAGAGAGCTGTAGATTATTAAAACTGTAGGGGAAAAAAGAAATTAGAATACATTCAGCGAATAACTGAGGACGTGGGGCCGGATGGTGTGGCCGAGCGGTTCTAGGCGCTTCAGTCTGGAATCGCGCGACCGCTACAGTCGCCTGTTCAAATCTTGCGTCGTGCATGGATGTGTGTGATCCCTTAGGTTAGTTAGGTTTAAGTAGTTCTATGTTCTAGGAGGCTGATGACCTCAGGTGTTAAGTCCCATAGTGCTCAGAGTCGTTTGAACCATTTGAGGACGTCTGTTCCAATTGCTACTCTGAAAAGGGGTGTTGAGCTATACACCATTGACATTCTTTCTAAAGGAGGAGATCATGTAACGATGTAAGCATAGTCCCAAAGATAGCAACAGAGAATTGCCAAAACCGGTCATCAGTATGAATCGATTATTTTAGAGATTTAGGAGGTTGAAAATTTATTCGGTGTTCACAATACTACAGATAGCCCTCGCCTTGAAGAATTCAAAATTTATGATTATAGGATGAACACCAAGAAAATTAAAACAATGATAATGGAATGTAGTCGAATTAAATCTTGTTACAATTAATGAATAAGACTAGGAAATAAGACATTAAAATAGTTCATTAGTTTTGCTCTTTGGGCATCAAAATATCTGATGCTAGGCAAAGTAGATGAAGAAAAGAAATGAAGACTGACTGTATCACGAAAAGTGTTTGTGAATAAAAAAAGATTCGCAACTTTTAATACAAATTTAAGCCCCAGGAAATCTTTTCTAAGTGTATTTGTCTGAAGTGTAGTCTTTTACGGAAATAAAATGTAAACAATAAGCAGTTCAGACAAAAAGACTGTAGAAGCTCTTGAAATGTTATATTATACAAGAGTATTCAGATTAAATGGGTAAATAGAGAAAATGAGAGGATTTATTGATTTTAAATGTGGAAGCATTTTTGTTACAACTTGACTAAAAGGAGGGAGCTGTTGATACGATGTGTGCTGAGGCTTGATGGGATCGTCATTTTAGATACAGAGGGACATGTGGGAGGTAAAAATTGCAGAGGACATCCTAGGTTCACTAGAGAAAGCCGTTACAAGTGAATGTAGATTGGAGTATTTATCCGAAGATGACAAGGTTTGCAAGGGATAGACTTGTGTGGAGATTTGTATCAAACTGGCTGCAGACTTAGGACCACAACAGCAACTGTACATCTGGAGTAAAGTGATCGTTTGCTATGAAATTTATATTACTAAAATTGGATTTTTGCAACAGTTTCTCCAGTCTCTTAAGCTTATTTTCTGCCTATCTCATTCTTAACGTTTAAACTGGCACATAATTTCATCACAACTACAATACGCCATTTTCTGATGGAGAAGGAAAACTTTATATGCTTAGGAAGGCGTTACATATTAGAAATTCAAAATAAACCTTCACGATATAACTATTGGTGAAACGTTAAGTCGTTCTTACCTTGCATTTGCCTTATGTAAGGCCTTTACAAAAGAGGACCATGCAGTGATAGTGGGTGGGGCGGGAAACCGTTTGGACAGGGATGGGGCATATGACAAGATGTCTTTCCTGACCCATGGCACCAACGTACACTTTGTTGAACTGTTCCAGCGTCAAGACCGACCACACATTCATGTAGCTGTGAGTCGAATAAATGTGGGTTTAGGGATAGCTCAGAGGACAGCAACTTTGATCATGTTTCTCTGGTGCCCTTTGGGACTATCAACAAATGAGGTTTCACTAGGAATGGCCTACACCTAAACAGGACTGGGAAGGGAAGATTGGTACAGCTGATTCATGAAAGTATAGGGGGTGAATCTTAGGCCACACGTGGTCAAATACCTGGTGTCATAGGTGAGAAAGGTAGGTCTTTTCTAGGATTAATCATGACAACAGGTTCTCCTTCCTAGAGAGCAGTTTAAAAAATACTGAAACAATCACTCACAAAACAGATTTTAGCATTTCAAATATCACACACACCAGATATCCCAAAAAACAAACTATTGGAAAGAGTAACATGAGGCATTTCACAGACTTAACAAACCTCATGCAACATGCAATCATTAAAAAATAAAATACAACTATTAGAAGTCGAGCTCCAATCTTTGTACTGCAGATTAGTTTGTATTGCTGAGCTCTTGTATAGAGACACAGAAATCCAACACGTAACATTATGGCAATGGCAACGGCAAAGAAAGCGCTTCTGAAGAACATAAATTTGTTAACATCGAGTATTGATTTAAGTGTCAGGAAGTCGTTTCTGAAAGTATTTGTATGGAGTGTAGCCATGTGTGGAAGTGAAACATGGATGACAAATAGTTTATACTAGAAGAGAATAGAAGATTTCGAAATGTGGTGCTACAGAAGTATGTTGAAGATAGATCACATGACTAATGAGGAGGTACAGAAGAGAACTGGGGAGGAGTTTGTGGCACAACTTGACTAGAAGAAGGGATCGCTTGGTAGGACATATTCTGAGGCATCAAGGGATCACCAGTTTGGTACTGGAGGGCAGCGTGGAGGGTAAAAATCGTCGAGGGAGACCAAGAGATGAATACACTAAGCAGATTCAGAAGGATGTAGGCTACCGTAGGTACTGGGAGATGAAGAAGCTTACACAGGATAGAGTAGCATGGAGAGCTGCATCAAACCAGTCTCAGGACTGAAGACCACAACAACAACAACAACATTATTATTGCATGAAAGAGCAAACTCTTACTACACAACTACTTCAAGGGGGTGGAAGATACCGCATTTATATTAGAAAAGAAACACAGGCCAAATCAAGACATGGCCTCAGTACAGTAAGTGAATACTAATACTTTGAAATATCAGCTATTGAAATAAAAGGGTATGATTTCACAAAGAAATTAATCATTTTGTGTGTGTATAGATCTCCCATTGGGTAGTGTGGAAGCCTTCTTCAATAAATTAACAGAAGTTCTAGATAAAGTCTCAATTACAAAGGTCAACATAATTCCGTGTGGGTACGTTAACATCAACACTAATATCATAAATGAATCCAGCAGCACCTTCATAAACATCTTTCAAAGTTTTGGCAAGTCCCTATTTGTCAATAGTGCGACAAGGGTTACTAAAGTGACTGCATCAGTAATTGAGCATGTGGCCACAAATATGGACAGGGAAAAATGTAATGTAGCAGGAAAATATCTGGAACTATCAGACCATCTCTATCAAATAACAACTCTAAAATCAGGCTTTGAATCATTCCCTAAACAACAAGCCTACAAAATACATTTATCAGAAATCAAAATAAAAGATTTTTCAAAAGAACTAGAAAAACAAAGCTGGGTAAAGTGTATAAGGAAACCAATGTGAATATGAAATTCTCTAGATTCACCACATTGTTTAAACCGAACTTCGAAAACCATTTCCAAAAGTATGCATCTGTGTATCACAAAAACAGATCGGTAACAGCAGATACACTCCTGGAAATTGAAACAAGAACACCGTGAATTCATTGTCCCAGGAAGGGGAAACTTTATTGACACATTCCTGGGTCAGATACATCACATGATCACACTGACAGAACCACAGGTGCATAGACACAGGCAACAGAGCATGCACAATGTCGGCACTAGTACAGTGTATATCCACCTTTCGCAACAATGCAGGCTGCTATTCTCCCATGGAGACGATCGTAGAGATGCTGGATGTAGTACTGTGGAACGGCTTGTCATGCCATTTCCACCTGGCGCCTCAGTTGGACCAGCGTTCGGGCTAGACGTGCAGACCGCGTGGGACGACGCTTCATCCAGTCCCAAACATGCTCAATAGCGGACAGATCCGGAGATCTTGCTGGCCAGGGTAGTTGACTTACACCTTCTAGAGCACGTTGGGTGGCACGGGATACATGCGGACGTGCATTGTCCTGTTGGACAGCAAGTTCCCTTGCCGGTCTAGGAATGGTAGAACGATGGGTTCGATGACGGTTAGGATGTACCGTGGACTATTCAGTGTCCCCTCGACGATCACCAGAGGTGTACGGCCAATGTAGGAGATCACTTCCCACACCATGATGCTGGGTGTTGGCCCTGTGTGCCTCGGTCGTATGCAGTCCTGATTGTGGCGCTCACCTGCACGGCGCCAAACATGCATACGACCATCATTGGCACCAAGGCAGAAGCGACTCTCATCGCTGAAGACGACACGTCTCCATTCGTCCTTCCATTCACGCCTGTCGCGACACCACTGGAGGCGGGCTGCACGATGTTGGGGCGTGAGCGGAAGACGGCCTAACGGTGTGCGGGACCATAGCCCAGCTTCATGGAGACGGTTGCGAATGGTGCTCGCCGATACCCCAGGAGCAACAGTGTCCCTAATTTGCTGGGAAGTGGCGGTGCGGTCCCCTACGGCACTGCGTAGGATCCTACGGTCTTGGCGTGCATCTGTGCGTCGCTGCGGTCCGGTTCCAGGTCGACGTGCATGTGCACCTTCCGCCGACCACTGGTGACAACATCGATGTACTGTGGAGACCTCACGCCCCACGTGTTGAGCAATTCAGCGGTACGTCCACCCGGCCTCCCGCATGCCCACTATACGCCCTCGCTCAAAGTCCGTCAACTGCACATACAGTTCACATCCACGCTGTCGCGGCATGCTACCAGTGTTAAAGACTGCGATGGAGCTCCGTATGCCGCGGCAAACTGGCTGACACTGACGGCGGCGGTGCACAAATGCTGCGCAGCTTGCGCCATTCGACGGCCAACACCACGGTTCCTGGTGTGTCCGCTGTGCCGTGCGTGTGATCATTGTTTGTACAGCCCTCTCACAGTGTCCGGAGCAAGTATGGTGGGTCTGACACACCGGTGTCAATGTGTTCTTTTTTCCATTTCCAGGAGTGTATAATAAATGAACCCTTCACATCAGGGACATTGTCAGACCAGTTAAGACTGGTAAGAGTTGCACCTTTGCTTAAGAAAGGTAATGTAGAAGACATAGAATATTACTGTCCCATTCACTTGCTGTCAGGATTCTAAAAAATAATAGAAGCAATTATGAAAGCAGATTAATGAATTACCTGAATAAATACAATCCGTAAGCGAATCACAGTCTGGTTTCTGAAGTGGCAAAAATATGGAGTCGGCCATAGTAGAATACACAAAAATTGTACTCGATACTCTTGATAGAGATAAGTGTGTCACAATCATAATTTTGGATCTTTGTAAGGCATTTGATTCAGTCGACCATAAGATTCTATTAAATAAATCAGAAGAATTAGGAATAAGAGTGGTAGCTAATGACTGCTTTCGATCATACCTAGCACATAGAGTACAAAGAGTAGAGGTACCACATATTCTAATAGATCAAAAGATTTAGTAAAATCCTTATCAGAACCTAAAGACATTAATATAGATGTTCTGCAAGGTAGCTTATTAGGACCAAACTATTCCTGATATACATCATTGACTTTCCTAGTAGTGTTACACAGGGTGAAAAAATTCTGTTCACTGATCACAGTCACTGAGAAAACATAAGAACCTCTTGTTGTGAAAGCAAACGAAACTGTTGAGGAAGTTCATGATTGGTCAGTAAGGAAAAAAGTGACATTGAACATAAAAAAAACTAATGCCATGAATTTCACATTAAAAAGGATAACGGCATTGTTAAATTAAATGTAGATGGCACCTCTATAGACAGTGTAACAACTGCAAAATTTCTAGGAATGAATACTGATTCTCAGTTGAAGTAGTGTGAACACACAAAGGTTCTTTCAAGCCGAATGTCATCAGCATGCTATGCCCTTGGAATCCTATCATCAGCATGTAACAAGCAGTGTCCTTTAGTTACATATTATTCATAAGTACACTCAATTCTTAGCTATAGCATTCTTTTTGTGGGTAACAGACGCACAAAATAGGAACACAAATTTCAAATTCCACAAAAGAGCCATAAGTATAATAACCAATACTAGTCGAGCTCATTGTAAAGATCTGTTTAAAACACAGGGTATTTTAACTGCTCCATGTGAATACGTTTATCAGTCAGTTATACACATCAAAAACAACATTGGTAATTACTGCACAAACAGTTATGCCCATGATCATGCAATAAGAGATAGAATCAACTTACAATTCCCAAGAAAAAATAAACATAAAACTCAAAACAGCATTTTTTACCAAGGAATAAAACTGTACAATTAATTATCAAAAGATAATAAGGAAATAGCAAAAATACACTTATTTAAAAGGGCAGCTAAAAAGTACTGTTATGCAGTACATTTTATACATCCAAAGACTACTTAGACAAAATAGAGTAGAGATTTGACAAAAGAAATCTTCTACAAATAAATAATAATAATAATAATGATTATAAAACTTCCAGCATTCCACATAACACCTTCATTTTATGTTTTTTCCTTCTTTTTTCCTTTCTAGAAATACCCCCAAGCTATGCATACCACAATATTAACACCTATTCTTCCTCCTGAGCTCAACAACTCACTCATTACAGAGGGATACTGACTTAGTTTTTCAGGATAGCAAATCGGAAGTTGTAGTACAGAAAATGGCCAGAGATCACCAGTCTGTGTGTGTGTGTGTGTGTGTGTGTGTGTGTGTGTGTGTGTGTGTGTGTGTGTGCAGTGAGTGAAATATTATGAAACAATGCGTATATAGTGTGTTCAGTGACTGATAGTGAAGTATGAGTGAACGGTGTGGCATCACTTTATTTAATAAGTTATTTGTAAAAAAATATTGTATACCAAGAGAAAGTCTAATGATTTTGTCTAACTAGAAGTTTCTAAATATATGTGTATCCAAATTAGCTTATTTTAAATTGGTCTACACTTGTAAATACTTTGACATGTCCTATATCTTTGTAAAAAGAAATCTACAGATGAATAAAGCTACTACTACAACTACTACTACTCTCTGCCTACCATTTTCTTAACGTTTTAACTGACATATAATTTCTTCACAACTACAATACGCCATTTTCTGATGGAGAAGCAAATTTTATATGCTCAGGATGGCTTTACATGTTACAAATTCAAAATAAACCTTCATGATATAACTGTCAGTGAAATGTTAAGTGGTTCTTTCCTCACCTTTGTCAGAAACGTCACAATAAATTAATAATTAAGGAGAAGTGACGGCTACTTACCGGAAAACTGTTCTCCATACAGTTTCTTAAAAACATTAAGCTTTGTAGTGACATCGAAGTGATAGAAGTAGGTAGGAGCTCCAGAGATAGAAGAGAGAATCCTGGCCGTTACCACCGAGGGGTATATGGTGACAAGGTCTGCATGAAGCTTTTAATAAAAATAAAATTGCAACGTTTTACTCAATTTTATGTTAATATCTTCCAAATTCTGAATATACTGAAATATATTATGAGTAACACTGTTTACTAATTGAAGAAATTAGTTAGTTAGAGGTTACATAGATCATTTAAATAATCTTAGAAATGACATGCAGTTCGTGAGTTTACAATGTATATACACATGATTAATGTTAACATTAATGAATACATTACATATGTAGTTTAAAAATCATTTTATATATCATGCACAATTACATCTCTATGACTACACAATAATTTAGAGTTAAATGTTTGCCAGAAGGCTCACAAAACCACTTTTAAAACTATTTCTCAAGAGTTCCAGTAGCAAATAGTACATTGGAAAAATATAGCCTGATTTTCTTTCATGCAATCTCTGATTTCTCTTATTTTATTACGATGACTGCTTGTTTTTATATGTTAAATGGTGAGGCGTCAACAAAACATTTTCTCATTCGCAGAACAATGCTGGCGATTGCAATCTGGTGGAAATCTGATGCCAAACAAAAAAAGCCTTTGTTTTAATGATTGCCTCCCAAACTCGTATAACATATTCGTCATAGCCTCTCCACTATTTCGAAATAATACAAGAGCAGCTGCCCCTCTGTGAACTTGTCATGTGTCTTTGTCAGTCCTACCGGGTAAGGATCCCTTACCACGTATCATTACCCCAAAATCAGAGACGTGTAGTGTGTGCACTCTCCATGGGAGACTTCAACATTTATGTAACATCAGTTTTGCTTTGCTGGAGTGAAATAACAATTTGTGGACTGACTCTGCAACCTAAATTATATTTATTTCGATAATCCCGTGTTAGATCATCAGATGGTCATCCACATTTTCCCCCTAATGTTTTACGTGGCACTTTCTATATTCAGAAGCGAATTAATAGACTTCATAAGCTCCTCTATCTTGAAAACTTGAAAATATGTTCTACTGAAGATGAAAAGAATAATTATAAGAAAGTAAAGAGCAGCCAGTTCACTTAAATGACTCCCTTTTGTTATATGTAAATGGGGAGCCAACATGACAGTTGAAGGAAGCATGCTTGTAAAGACATTAAGATGAAATTCACTGTAAAAGAACAAAAGTATATTGTTTTTATTTTGTTGTGTTTAAATTATGTACTAATAAATATTTTGCCCCTATCTCCATGAACCCTGGACCTTGCTGTTGGGAGGGAGGCTTGTATGTTTCAGCGATATGGGTAGCCATACCATACGTGTAACCACAATGGAGGGGTATCTATTGAGAGGCCAGAGAAATGTGTGACTCCTGAAGAGAGGCAGCAGCCATTTCAATTTTTGCAAGGGCAACGTTCTGGATGATTGACTGCTCTGGCCTTGTAATATAAGCCAAAACGGCCTTGCTGTGCTGGTACTGCGAACATCTCAAATCAAGGGGAAACTACAGCCGTAATTTTTCCTGGGGTCATGCTGCTTTACTGTATGGTTAAATGATGAGGCCTCTTGGGTAAAATATTCGAGAGGTACAATAGACCCTCATCTCGATCTCCAGGTGGGGACTAGCCAGTAGGATGTCATTATCAGAAACATAACGTGGGTTTTACGGATTGGAGAGTGGAATGTCAGATCCCTTAATCAGGCAGGTAGGTTAGATTTAAAAAACGAAATGGATAGGTTAAGGTTTGATATAATGGAAATTAATGAAGCTCGTTAGCATGGGGAACAATACTTCTGGTCAGATGAATGTAGGGTTGTAAATAAAAAGTAAAATATCGGTAGTGCGGGAGTAGGTTTAATAACGAATAAAAAATTAGGAACGCTGATAAACTACTACGAACAGCATAGTGAACGCATCATTTTAGCCACAGTAGACACGAAGGCCACGCCTACCTCAGTAGTACAAGTTTATATGCCAACTAGGTCTGCAGATAAAGAAGATATTGTAAAAATCTATGATGAAACTAAAGTAATTATTGTGATAGTTAACCGAAAACTTAACAGTCATGGGGTGCTGGAATTCGATAGTGGGAAAAGGAAGAGAAGGAAAAGTAGTAGTGGAATATGAACTGGGGGTAAGGAATGGAAGAGGAAACTGTCTGGTAGAATATTCCACAGAGTATAACTTAATCATTGCTAACACTTTGTTTAATAATCATGAAAGAAGGTTGTGTAAGTGGAAGAGGCCTGGAGGCATCGGAAGATTTTTAGACAGATTATGTAATGGTAAAACAGATATTTAGGAACCAGGTTTTAAATTGTACGACTTTTCCAGGGGCAGATGTAAACTCTGAGCACAATTTATTGGTTATCAACTATAGATTAGAACTGAAGAAACTGTAATAGGTCAGAAATTTAAGGATATGGGAGCTGGATAAACTGAAAGAACCATAGGTTTTGGAGAGTTTCAAAAGGAGCATTGGGGAATGATTGACAAGAAAGGGGGAAGGAATACAGTAGAATTAGAATAGATAGCTTTGAGAGATGAAAAAGTGAAGCCAACAGAGAATCAAGTAGCTAAAAGGACGAGGGATAGTACAAATACTTAGGTAATAAAAGACATATTGAATTTAATTGATGGAAGGAGAAAATATAAAAATACAGTACAAGAAGCAGGCGAAACGGAAAAAGAACATCTCAAAAATGAGATTGATGGGAAGTGCAAAACGGCTAAGCAGGAATGGCTGGAGGAAAAATGTAAGGATGTAGAAGCATGTATCACTAAGGGCATGACAGGTGCCACCTACAAGAAAATAAAACAACCTGTATGAATAACAAGAGTTGAGATGGAAAACCAGTCCTAAGCAAAGAAGGGAAATTAGAAAGGTGAAAGGACTATATAGAGGGTCTACACAAGGGTGATGTTCTTGAGATCAATATTATGGGAATGGAAGAGGATGTAGATGAGGATGACATAGGAGATATGATACTGCGTGAAGAATTTGACAAAGCACTGAAAAATCTAAATCAAAAGAAGCTCCTGGGAGTAGACAACATTCCCTTAGAACTACTGATAGACTTAAGAGAGCCTACCATGACAATACCCATCCATTCGGTGAGGAAGATATATGAGACAGATGAAATTCCCTAAGCCATGAAGGAGAATATAATAATTCCAATTCCAAAGGAAGCAGCTATTGACAGATGTGATAATTACCAAACTATCAGTTTAATGAATTACATCTGTAAAACACGAACACGAATCCTTTACAGACGAATGAAAAATCTGGCAGGAGGCGACTTCGGAAAGATCAGTTTGTATTCCCTAGAAATGTAGGAACGCGCGAAGCAATAGTAATCTTGCGACTTATCTTAAAAGATAGGTTATGCAAGGGCAAAGCTACGTTTATAGCATTAGTAGGCTTGGAGAAGGGTTTTGACAATATTTACTGGAATTCAAATTCCGAAGATGAATGGAGTAAAATCCAGGGAGCGAAAGGCTATTTACAATTGGTACAGAAACCAGATGGCTGTTATAAGTGTAGAGGTGCACGAAAGGGAAGCAGGTATTGGGAAGGGAATGAGACAGGTTTGTGGCGTATCCCCAATGTGTTTCAATCTCCATACTAAGCAAGTAGGAAACAAAACAAAAGAAGAATTGGGAGTAGCAATTAAAATCCAAGGGGAAGAATGGAAACCTTGAGGTTTGCCGAAAACATTGTAATCTGTCAGAGATAGCAAAGGATTGGAGCAGCAATTGAACGGAACGGACAATGTCTTGAAAGGAGTATAGAAGATGAACATGAGCAAAATCTAAACCAGAGTAATTAAATCAAGTGATGGTAAGGAAATTAGATTAGGAAAAGAGACGCTTAAAGTACTAGATGAGTTTAGCTATTTGGGCAGCAAAATAATTGATGATGGTGGGTTTAGAGAGGATGCAAGATGTTCACCGGCGATGGCGCGGAAAGTGTTTCAGAAGAACTAAAATTTTTTAACATCGAGTATAGATTTGAGTGGAGTGTAGCTATGTATGGAAATGAAACATAGATGATAAATAGTTTAGATGAGAAGAGAATACAAGCTTTTGAAATGTGGTGATGCAGAAGAATGCTGAAGATTAGATGGGTAGATCTCGTAACTAATGAGGAGGCACTGAACACAATTGAGAGAAGAGAAATTTCTGGTACAGCATGACTAAAGCAAGGAATCGATTGGCTGGAGGCATCAGGAGATCACCAATTTAGTACTGGAGATATGTGCGTGTGTGTGTGTGTGGGAGGAGGGGGGGTTAAAAATCGTAGAGGGAGACCAAGGGATGAATACAGTTGACAGACTCAGAAAGATATAGGTTGCAGTAGTTACTCGTAGAGATGAAGAGGCTGGCATATGATAGAGTAGCAGTGGAAGTTGCATCAAACCAGTCTTTGGACTGAAGACCACAGCAGCAGCAAACTATTTTGACAGTATAGTGTTTTAAATGCCATTATCAAAAGATATTTCATACGGATTATGTATACAACAGTTCATCTGCTTATCGAAGTAGCTGTCAAGAAAGAAGTATCAAAATTTACTGTTTAATTTCTTCATAAAGCCCCTAGCCAAGTACTCACTTGATCTTTTATTTTGTTCTGTAGCCAGATGAAGCCGCTGGTAGTTAATGTTTCTCAATGTTTTCTTCCTAGTTATAGGTGTTAAAAATGTGCTTTTATTTTATGCTCTCGATACCATCGAATATAATAAGAACACAAATTCATTACACAAGTATTATACTTCATACTAATATTAGTATGTACTTAAAGAGTTGATCACAAGAGCAATGAGAACCTCCACAGCCTTATCGGTGTTCTAAGCTATGAGCATCTTTAAAAGTAATTAATATTTGTCGTAGGACTTCATTCATTTCGACTATAGCAAATGGTAGCATCCTAAGCAAACTATCCGGCCTCAGTCACACATAAACCAAAAGCAGCCAACATTATGAACCAGAAATATATGATTTCCAGCCTACGTTCTTATCAACATGTACATGGAGCAGCTTTGAAGATTCATTTTCTTAATATTTTCTGACACCCAGGTACTACTGTTGTTGTCAAAATTTCCCTGTGTCTTGTACATACCACGTGAACTGAGGTTTTATAATCCAGATGACAATCATTTTGCAGAGAAACGATTTTTTACTTTACTAAAAATATCATTTACTTTTCTTTACGTTCACACATGTTTGCCACGTTGGACTTTGATCGTTTCATCTTTTAGAAACGCTGCCTCTATATTGTAAGATTATTAGTGGATCAACAAAAGTATGGAAATGTTGAATAAGCACTAAATGAGGTGATTTGTGTTAAATAGTGTGTAGTAATAAATTTGCGTGATAGTGGCACATAAATTTGTATCTTCATTCTGTAAGATATACGCAGTATGTAGCACATGTCTTACCCGTTCATAATCGGGCTCAACTAATGTAGTGATGGACGTATAAACCTAGAAACACTTCATTGAATAATAAATACTAGTATACAGTTGTCACCACAAAGACAATTACTGTTTTATACAGGATGAGAATCAAGAGTGTTAAATAGCTTTTCTATTTCTGATAGTATTAAATTTCTGTTAAAAATACGATTTCTGTAAGAAATGCCTCAGAACACCAGCGAAAAATGAATTATTTTTAATAATAATGCACTGACTGAGATAAATCTTTAACACTTTTGAGAAATTTGTGAGTGGTGTGAAATTTTAATTTATTTACTTTTTCCATTGATTTTGTGGCAAGTGTCCAGAAAACATTTTCTATACACTTCGTTACTTTATATTATTACAAATGAGGCGCTTAGGACTACAAGGGCCTGAAGCTCACCTCTGTCGTGCCACATTTCAGTGAATATCAGGGGAACCAGTGAAGGAAAATTTCGTGAATGTTCATATGTACAATATGAGCGCCTTATAATATAACGATACTTTTATACCTTTGGTCATGCATTAAGATAACAACTTACGTCGCCGTACAGATCAATTGTAGATTCGTCTAGTGGCTGGTTATCAAAATACAAGCGCTTAACTTCTCGAGCAACGGCGCTGCGCTCCTCCTTTTTGACAGGAATAGTGGCGGGTAGAGCTCTCTGAAAGTTCAAGTTGAGCTGTCGCAGGGCTGCTTTGTCCACGTTGAGTACTGTAAACGAGGGACATTACTGCACCACTCAGTAACCAGGATTAAGGACAGTGTTACAACACATGAGATGAAGTGTGATGTT
The DNA here is from genome assembly GCF_023897955.1 of Schistocerca gregaria. NCBI lineage: Eukaryota > Metazoa > Arthropoda > Insecta > Orthoptera > Acrididae > Schistocerca > Schistocerca gregaria. The sequence goes on along the minus strand of NC_064921.1, from coordinate 568,419,031 downwards.
TGAAGTTTTTATTAATAACTTTTAAGACTAAGTACCCTGAATTATTCTACAATTCTGTTTCTGGATTTTAGTGATAATTTATTTACTGTGTTGTGCGCTAGCTTCGAATTTACGATGCGGGTAGCTTTTTTCCTCGTAGTTTCAAGTTTAGTTTTGAAAATGTAAACAAGCTGAGCGGTAGGCACAGGCAATCAAAAATCTGGCTGCCACCAAACAGATAGTGTTGATGGACATATCTTGCTGTAACTAAGAACAAGAAAGTTATTTATTTTGAGTACCAGTGTTCTATGTCAACAGGCCGTCGAAAGTTTAACTAATATTGTGTACTGAGTGTTAAAAAGTGATTATAAATGAAAATAAGTAATGGATTGCCTAAAAAAGTAAGTAAGTCATTCCAATGAAAGAAACCGAACTGCTACACAGATTACGCTGTGTCTCAAGAAAGCCTTTAACTTTGATTTGAAACCTACAGTTTATCACTCATATTTTTCAGTTCTGCTGGAAGCTTGTTCAAAGCGACGCATGCGGAATTTCGAGAATCTTCCTATACAGCGATTACGCAACTGAAAAGCTCTGCCCTGCCTATTTCTATTTGCTTTAGTGTATCCGTGTGAACCAGTGTATCAAATGGTTCAAATTGCTCTGAGCACTATGGGACTTATCTAAGGTCATCAGTCCCCTAGAACTTAGAACTACTTATACCTAACTAACCTAAGGGATCACATACATCCATGCCCGAGGCAAGATTCGAACATGCGACCATAGCAGTTGCACGGATCAAGACTGAAGCACCTAGAACCGCTCGGCCACACCGGCCGGCAATCAGTGTATCCTTTGAACGAAAATGAATAGTATGACTAGGCAGACTCAAATTTGCAAAGAAAGTGATCGGGTGCCTCCTCGTTATGTTTGCTGATGGTTCATTGTAGGTGTGTATTATTCGACATTTAATCAAGAAAACAATGACTTTCTGGCCGTAGCACTTTCAGTTTTGTACTGTCGCCATATCATGTGGTAAAACGAGGAAATATTCGCAGTAAATAGACAAAAGACTAATATGTGTATCATCTTACAGAGACAATGTGCTTTTGTGTTTCCTGTCTGCTTATTGTAATGGGTACGAAAGCTGGAAGCAAAATGGAACTTAAAGTTGACAAAATACGCCGAACTCGAGAAAATATGAACTGATTTCAGTTTTAAAAAATGCGAAATAAGTATTGTAAAAGGTAAACAACTATTAAGAAGCAGTGACGATTAAGTCAACCGATCTCTGTAGATCCCGTTCATAAATCGACGCCCTACATTCAAATATGGATGGGCTACTCGCAGTCAGCGTGGTTTTCATTTTTAAATCTTTCATTCTCAGCTCCTGAGAGGAGGCGGGCTATTCAGACAAACATCCCAACAGGCTGGGAGAGAGGCAGTGGGAATCCCAAGTGGGAATGTCATGGATGGGATTTCCAGTTCAAGCTATGAACGTATGCTAGAGGAACTGAAACAAGAATTATGTAACATTATGTGTGACACGTGAGGGTTATCAGAGGAGCAGCGAAAAACCGAAGACTGAATACAATTAAAATTAGGCCGTTGTGATGTTATACAGGAACAGAGCTGGGAGGAAATTCAGGTGTAGACTTGAAAATTAGATAGAGTATTACTAACGCTGAATTAAGTTCAGACAGAACGTCAAGTCTAAGAAACAAAGAAAATATATTCAAAGAAAATCAATGTAGTCTACGTACAATGTGGTCATATTATGAGGAATGGGAAAACTGACCGGTAAAGAGATAACCGGTATTTGTTTCTATTCGTTTGGTCTCTAATACACAATATCTTTTTCATTATTTACTAGTAAGTGGTTTAAGAAATCAGCATATAAATCTTCCTCAGCTGCTGAGTTAAAATTTTTGCTTTTAAGTAAAACTTTTTTAAAGAAACGAGTGATGCTTATTCGTTAAATTTCCACTGCTTAGAAATACTGGATTATTATAGAAATTCCTAATATCAATCAGCACTACTTTAATAAAAACGCCCACAGTTAGAAAATATCGACAAATACATGACATAAAAATCGGTACAGCGGTGCATAGGCACAAACATAGCTGTCGATATATAGCATGGTCTGTTAGACGTTACGCTCACACTTGCAGTCTGTAAGACATGCCACTATGTCTATACGAAAGTTTCTCGCTCTTGTTGACGGAAATCGATTGTATTGCAGAATGGTAGCATCCCGGGTTTTACTAGGTGCAGTAGCAGTGAAGAATAATGCTGCATAGGCCTTAAGAGATTAAAAATGGGCGAAGGCAGGTCAATTTTCCGACATCACATGTGGAAAAAACATCCACAACGTTCCTAGGAAGACAAGGGAAATATGATTAACATACGAATAATTTTACTGAGGCTTAATAAACTTGGGATAATAAGAGAACCGTGTAGTTTGGAAGTACTATATATTATCCGCTACTTATATTGAAGTAAAATGCTGCATTTCCCTTAAAAGATTAAAAATGCGAGAAGGTACAACAAATCTGCGACATTTTGCCATGAGAAAACATCCACAACTTTCCCCGTAAGACGAAGAAATTGTGGTTAACGTATAAATAATTTTACTTACGTGAATAAACCCCGAGTGATAATCATACGCCGGCCGGGGTGACCGAGCCGTTCTAGACGCTACAGTCTGGAACCGCGCGGTCGCTACGGTCGAAGGTTGGAATACTGCCTCGGGAATGGATGCCTGTGATGTCCTTAGGTTAGTTAGTTTTAAGTAGATCTAAGTTCTAGGGGACTGATGACCTCGGCAGTTAAGTCCCATAGTGCTCAGAGCCATTTGAAGCCATTCCTCGGAAAACAAGAAAAATTTGATTAACGTTCCAATAATATTACCGACGCGGAATGAACGTGGGACAATAAACGAAGCTCTAATTTGAATATTGCTATAGTGTGATAAACTAATATCACATAATAGTGACGATGCAGAGAAGTGACGATCAACTTGTGACCTTCCGACCTAGCTGTTTCCACGCCGTTGGTCGCAGTCTTTGCTGGAGACGAATTTCCTCGACAGATTTAACCTCATGTCGATCGTGATCACCTACTTTCTCACCTTCATCAGAATCTTACAATCTATGTTCGCAGTCATGTTGATTAGCAAAAGTAACAGAAATGAGAAATGGAAAATCAGTTATCCTAGAAACCGGTTGTCTTCCGTGGTATCAACAGGCATGTTAAAGTCGAAACGGGAAGTATCAGTGTTGGCGAAAACCGCCTTCCCTAAACAAACCTCCGCAACAAGCAACATAAGATGATTAATTAAAACAAGTTCCACTACGAAAACGTAATGGAATATTTTAATTCGAATGGTGGTGTGGCCTAAAGAACGAATCATGAGCAGTGGAGTTGCGTAATGGTACAAGAAATGGCAGAGATGACCTGTTACTAAAAGCAAAGGAAAGAAGTTCAAGGTTTAACATCAAATCGACGACAAGGATCTTACAAATGGAACATAGTCTCTGTTTCGGACGAATAAGGAAGAAGCAGGCCGTGTCCTCTTCAAACGAACCACCCCTGAGCGTGCTCTAAGCGATTTACGGATAATCACTGGAAGCTAAATCGGAGTGGCCGGACGTAGTATTGAACCTCTGCCCTTCTGAGTGCTAGTAGAGTGTTTCACCACTAAGTCACTTACCACCGTTACACTTTAATAGAATTCGCTAAGATAAATAGCACGATTGCCCATGAAACACACTTCCAGCAGATAGTAAATACAAAATGATATCGCAAAGGCCCAAATGAAACTCAGAATGGCTGAATTACCTGACTGTAAAACGTAAACTTTCAGGGCTGGAATTGTCACAATTGTTAAAGTATTCTGGGTTGTTACGTGTGCTCAGATGAATTTAATATCGAAACCAATGTTTTAGACAACAGGGAATATTTTAATAAATGGGACTATATTTCATCAAATATTAAATGGCACACTCCCGAACAACTTTGACTCGTAGGAAACAAATGAGATATATACATGCCTTTATGAGAAAATAGCCGCAACAAGCAGGTAGTCAGGAAAATGGATACTGGATTTGTTACTTAACTGACACTGTTAGGTGGAGCTATTCTCAGATAAACTGTAAAATGAGAATTTATATAAGAACAGCACAATTTATAAATTGAATTTAAAAAAAATTCACCATGTAGAGAAATAAGGATTTTACAGACATAGAAGAATGGGCATTTTTTAATTAAATTTCTTACATAAATAATTATAGATGTTTGTCAATTTTTCTAAATAAAAACTTTTTAGCAGTACAACGATTTGATAATACACAGTCAAATTTGATATACATACAGATATTTCTAGTACAAATGATATCTCTGTATCCATACACACTTGATACACATATCCCTTACTGTCAGGCAACAACAGCTGTGGGTTAAGAAACAACTAACTATCAGAGTTCAGGATACATGACGCCATAAGCAATAAGATGAGTGAAAATCTGCTGCATCTTGCATGACATTTAAATTATTACTTCTGTGCTACCAACTCCATAGAATTTTTACACAGTATCGACATATGCCTATTCGTAGACAGTATATATCTGTGCCTCTGTTTTGTATATTTATTCTTTACTACCTAGACATTCCTACAGACGTGTCAGCTTAAGAAAATCTCCGAGAACTGTCAATGCCAACTGCGAAACGCAAACGGCTCTAGATGAAGAAAATATCAGTATATAGAGCTACGAAGAGGCGTTCCCACAGAGACTTTTACAAAATCACGTTGTTGTCATGCAAAGCAGCAGCGCCCAGCTGCCTGGACATGTAACAACATGTAACATGTAACAACATAGGTCCCGAGTTCGAGTCTCGGTCCAGCACACAGTTTTAATCTGCCAGGAAGTTTCATGTAACTACATTGTTTTTAATAAAGATATTAGTTAAAATAAACATTACAGAGAATTTGTAGTTGGTGTACTATCTTTCTCAATTAGGAAACTGTAATTATACGTGGTCCCGGCATAGGTTCGAGTCCTCCATAGGGCATGGGTGTGTGTGTTTGTCCTTAGGATAATTTAGGTTAAGTAGTTTGTAAGCTTAGGGACTGATGACCTTAGCAGTTAAGTCTCATAAGATTTCACACACATTCGAACATTACGCGTTTGTACATTATGCGAATTTCTTTGTATGAACGTTCCAAAATTTCAAAGGTGTTTTCATGAGTACATGGAAATGAAATTGTTTCGATGTTACACTAAAAACACTGTTCATTTTATTTTCGTTTTTGATAGAAATAGCAAAATTAATATCTAAGCAATGGCAGTTTTGTAAGCTAGTAATTAATAGTATAAGAGCTTTGTATCTTATTTGAAATAAAAACACCTCTGCATTTGCAAAAAAGCAACATTTTCACATTCGAAACGATCCGACTTCTGTTTACAAGTGTGCTATATAATGGAAACCATATATACACTCCTGGAAATTGAAATAAGAACACCGTGAATTCATTGTCCCAGGAAGGGGAAACTTTATTGACACATTCCTGGGGTCAGATACATCACACGATCACACTGACAGAACCACGGGCACATAGACACAGGCAACAGAGCATGCACAATGTCGGCACTGGTACAGTGTATATCCACCTTTCGCAGCAATGCAGGCTGCTATTCTCCCATGGAGACGATCGTAGAGATGCTGGATGTAGTCCTGTGAAACGGCTTGTCATGCCATTGCCACCTGGCGCCTCAGTTGGACCAGCGTTCGTGCTGGACGTGCAGACCGCGTGAGACGACGCTTCATCCAGTCCCAAACATGCTCAATGGGGGACAGATCCGGAGATCTTGCTCGCCAGGGTAGTTGACTTACACCTTCTAGAGCACGTTGGGTGGCACGGGATACATGCGGACGTGCATTGTCCTGTTGGAACAGCAAGTTCCCTTGCCGGTCTAGGAATGGTACAACGATGGGTTCGATGACGGTTTGGATGTACCGTGCACTATTCATTGTCCCTTCGACGATCACCAGAGGTGTACAGCCAGGGTAGGAGTTCGCTCCCCACACCATGATGCCGGGTGTTGGCCCTGTGTGCCTCGATCGTATGCAGTCCTGATTGTGGCGCTCACCTGCGCGGCGCAAAACATGCATACGACCATCATTGGCACCAAGGCAGAAGCGACTCTCATCGCTGAAGACGACACGTCTCCATTCGTCCCTCCATTCACGCCTGTCGCGACACCACTGGATGCAGGCTGCACAATGTTGGGGCGTGAGCGGAAGACGGCCTAACAGTGTGCGGTACCGTAGCCCAGCTTCATGGAGACGGTTGCGAATGGTCCTCTCCGATACCCCAGGAGTAACAGTGTCCCTAATTTGCTGGGAAGTGGCGGTGCGGTCCCCTACGGTACTGCATAGGATCCTACGGTCTTGGCGTGCATCCGTGCGTCGCTGCGGTCCGGTCCCAGGTCGACGGTCACGTGCATCTTCCGCCGACCACTGGCGACAACATCGATGTACTGTGGAGACCTCACGCCCTACGTGTTGAGCAATTCGGCGGTACGTCCACCCGGCCTCCCGCATGCCCACTATACGCCCTCGCTCAAAGTCCGTCAACTGCACATACGGTTCATATCCACGGTGTCGCGGCATGCTACCAGTGTTAAAGACTGCGATGGAGCTCCGTATGCCACAGCAAACTGGCTGACACTGACGGCGGCGGTGCACAAATGCTGCGCAGCAAGCGCCATTCGACGGCCAACACCGCGGTTCCTGGTGTGTCCGCTGTGCCGTGCGTGTGATCATTGCTTGTACAGCCCTCTCACAGTGTCCGGAGCAAGTATGGTGGGTCTGACACATCGGTGTCAATGTGTTCTTTTTTCCATTTCCAGGAGTGTATGTACATAAACATGTCTACTCATACTCTACACCGAAACCCTACATCCACTGCGGAAACAATCACTTTCGATTACTCTTAGATTTGTAAATTTATATTCACCACGTTACACTTATTAATATACCAATGTGTTCTTACCAGTAGTAGAATAGAATCTAAATTTTCTAAATAAATAGTTGCTGTAGACCTTCAGAGCAGCTGAAGATGAGCCTGCAGTGCATGAATGCATTGTGAATTGAAAAAATGAAATAAAATTAATAAAAAATAAAAATATAAGAAGTATTGTTACTGAAGGCGGTGAGCACAGAATGCATCGTTGTCAAATTTAAGATGGAGTCATCATGATATGTGCCCAAGATGATTACCTCTGAAATCTGCCTTGTAAGTCTACGAAGATGGCTCCTACCGTCATGTCTCAGTGGACATAATCCAATGTATAACAGTGGCAGTTTAAAAAATGGCAAGTGACATAGTTTATTTCACACATGTTTATTGCATTGTCTATTTACATGACTGTTTAGGCACTTTTTAGCACCACAGGAATATCTGTAGCAGCATATAATTACCATGAGATTCAAAACATGCCGCAGGTAAAATTGTATTTTTTTTTAAATATCCAGAACTGTTTTTTACAGCATTTAAATGACGCCGAGATGTTGGGTTGGGTTGGGTTGTTTGGGGAAGGAGACCAGACAGCGTGGTCATCGGTCTCATTGGATTAGGGAAGGACGGGGAAGGAAGTCGGCCGTGCCCTTTGAAAGGAACCATCCCGGCATTTGCCTGGAGCGATTTAGGGAAAACACGGAAAACCTAAATCAGGATGGCCGGACACGGGACTGAACCGTCGTCCTCCCGAATGCGATTCCAGTGTATAACCACTGCGCCACCTCGCTCGGTCGAGATGTACTGCAAGCAGAAGGAACGGTGGGGATATTATAAACATTTTTCACCACCTGGCGTCACGGCCAGTTTGTCACGTTTTGTAAGTACAAATGCTAACTGTAGTCTGCCACCAGCCCCAGTACACTCCTACGTGCACCGGCGACCGTGAACTCGTGCCCTAGACGACAGTCTCGCCCAGACATCTGCAGGCTCTGACTACACCACACAGACATCTGCTGCCATCCCCAGTCTCCCCTGGCCCACAGTCTTCCTCCAAGCGGTGTGCAGGCGCCGCATACTACAGTAGTTTCTAGCCAAAAACGTGCTTCTGAAAATTCAGAGCTGGCTATCAGTTCACTTTCGACGCGGATTTTTGGGTCATACACTGAAGGGTGTGAAATGTGGCAGACATTTAGGAACAGCTAGTGTTTGCGAGCCTTCGTGCCATCAGCTAGCTACGGAGCGGCGCACCGACACCCAGCAGCCACTTGCCATGTTCTGTATGCCGCTGCACCGTTCAGCGAGTCACCCTGTACTGTTATGGTGCACTTGCTCATAAAGAGGTTGGTTGTTAAGTGAACAACTTATTTACACATATTACAGTCAATAACAGCTGCCGCACATGCTTAGACACAGGCTAGTGATCGTCCGACAGCAGTCTTCTTGGTTTTTTTATGCACAGATAGAGATTTTTCAGCAGCAGGTGTTGCTATTCCTACTCGCTCCGGGGCATTAGTGGAAAGGCAGCGTAATATTTAGATCCTTGTTGGTAGCTAGCCTACCCCAAAATAAATGTGTATGTTTCAGTCTCAACTCTCTCACTGAGATAACCGTATTGATGAATCAAGGCAGAGCAAAGGAAGTTTAAAAGGTCATCCTGCTCTGTGACTTTTATCTGCAAGGTAGATACCACAGTGCTAACATGCACAGTATAATCCACCAGAGTTTCCGTGGCTGCTTGCATCCATCAACAATGTGCACGCTCGAGCTAATTAAGAATGCGTGACGATAAATCCTGTTGTACTGTTATTGCACAATTCCAGAAAACAAACTACCCAAGAACAAGAATACAATGAACAAAGGATAATATAGTATGAACTTTGCACTGCATCGCTATAGGGTTCAAAACCCACAATCACAAGCAAAACATTCACAGCCTGGGGTAACTGATGAATAGACAGCTCCTAAACACCGTGAGGCAAATGTCTGTTCGAGATAGCCAACTTAGCAAGCACGTCAGGAACGAATCTTTTAAAACTCTGGGTATTTACGTGTACCCTCTGAACCTGATCTGACCAACTCACAGCAGGAGCATCACACACTGTACCACCCACTTGCCCATCTAAAGCCAAGGTACATCCTCTGACCTGACTCCTCCAGGAACGTCATTAATTCATTAACCGTATCCTCCTATTCTCTATTAAGCTGAAAATTCCTATGTTATTATTTATGTATATATGACGATGCTGGAGCAGATTTTGTGTTTAGTATTTGACGACATACTCCAGTATATTAGGACATTTGTGTATGAAACTGATCTGAAGACGGTCATTATAGACCGGAACCGGTGGTCCGATAACATAAAAATTTGTGAACATAAACGTGAAGCAAAGCAAATTTATTCTTTTTTCGGGTCGCTGTTCAATACAAGACCGTGTCTCAGCTTGGAGGAAATGAGGCCGGAAGATCGCTCACGTGGTGTTTCGCTCGAAAACATACTAACCTACTAACTTTATCGAGTTGAATGAGTTTGACACCAACTCATTGGATCCGCCGACGAACATCGTGACCAAGGAAAGGGGTCCAAACCCTTGGTCACCTCCGAACTGACAACCCACGCGAGCTACCTTCCAACTCTCCAGTCCGTCACGGTTGTTTTCAGTCTGGCGCTGGTGATCATCTTGTGAGCGATTGTCCCAGTACGCGTGGCCCAAGGACTTACAGATGATGCCACAGAGGCGGCATAAACAATTTTTGGGCAGGGTCCCCGCACACTGCACACGTATTGTAGCTGTTAGGAATCTTTCTCCTAGTTATTTTGGATTTGGGGAGTTCTGTTTCGTTGCTGGATTACAGTTGGTATTCGGAATTTAGGAATTGTGCAAGATTCTTTCCTTGCGCCCTTCTTAGCGGTGATGTTGGGATGCGAATGAGCAGACGTTGCCTCTGGTGGGGGAGGTGCGAGGGAGATTTTCAATTTTTAATTTTACCTGGTCTATTAAGATAATTGTGGATGAAAACTTGTTTGTTGCCCTGCTTCTTGGTTGTTACTCTATTCAGCTAATACCCTTGGTGCTCGATATTAGTTTTGTCCTTCAGAGAAGAGAGCCTTCTGCTATTGCCAGACATCTAACAACATTAATTCTCTAGAAATACGGCTTACCAAGATTGTTCGTCTTACTGGAAATGACCCGAAGTGGTTGTTGGACATTTTAAAGCATTTCCCTGATATTCTTACAAATTAACTGAGGTAACGTACTAAATCAAATACAAAATGCGCTTGGTTGATAATGTTTCTGTATGTTTCCTCTGAAGATGAGAATATTGCGACAGAAGATTAGTGGCATGCTTCGGGATGAGCTCATGAGACCGTCAATTGCACCCTACGCTTCTCTGATATTTTTAGCGCTCAAGCGGCAGGCAAGGATTGCTGACTCGTGATCGATTATAGATCATCTAAGCAAAAGGTCATAGTGGAATCTGTGACGCTCTCCCACCTCCACAACTGTTTCACTTGGTTTTCAGGGCTCCTTAGGTTGGTTGGTTGGTTGGTTGGTTGTTTGGGGAAGGAGACCAGACAGCGTGGTCATCGGTCTCATCGGATTAGGGAGGGATTTGGAAGGAAGTTGGCCGAGTCCTTTTAGAGGAACCATCCCAGCATTTGCCTGGAGTGATTTAGGGAAATCACGGAAAACCTAAATCAGGATGGCTGGACGCGGGATTGAACCGTCGTCTTCACGAATGCGAGTCCAGTGTCTAACCACTGAGCCACCTCGCTCGGTCAGGGCTCCTTATTTTACGATGTTTGATCATAATCAAGCTTGCTATCAGACACCTCTGACTGAACATTCCAAGCATGTTACTGAATTGTAAACAGGCTGGAACCTCTATGAGTTTAATCGAGTGCCTTTAGGGATGTCTACCGGTGCTGTCGTGCTCTCCTGACTGTTAGATCATGACCTGGGCGGTCTAAAATTTAGCTGTGTCTACAACTGCCTGGACGACATTGTAGTGTATAGCTATTCCTTTGATGAACAGTTGTGAGACTTTGAGCATGTATTATTCAGGCTTCGAGAGGCCGGACTGACAGTTAAGCCGTAAAAAATTACCTTGGCCAGGCAGCAGTTTCCTTCAAATGGATCAAATGACTCTGAGCACTATGGGACTTAACATCTGAGATCATTAGTCTCCGAGACTTAGAACTACTTAAACCTAACTAACCAAAGGACAGCACACACATCCATGCCCAAGGCAGGATTCAAACATTCGATCGTAGCAGCAGCGCGGATCTGGAGTGAGCGCCTAGAACCACTCGACCACAACGACACGCGCAATTTCCTTCTTGGGGCACCTGGTGTCGAGTGATGGGATTAGGATCGACCAAGAACGTACTACCGACTAAAGGAAATTTCTTCCCCCAAAGAATAAAAAGGGAGTGGTCAGGTCCGTTGGCATGGCCATTTTTTGCACGACGTTAATTCCCACCTTTGCCCATATTGCCGCTCCTTTTTACAGCCTCTGCAAAAAAAGGGGAGGCCTTCGTCGGGAGGGAGAGCCAACAGTCTGCTCTCGAGGCTTTTAAGACTGCCTTGAGTGATACTCTTGTGCTAGTCACTCCCGATTTTGTCGACGCTTTTAACGCTGGTGTCGCGGCTGCGCTCTTGCAGGGGGACTGTGTGGTGAACGGTGATGGAAGCGGTAACTGTCCTACTAGGGAGACGCCAGACGAATCGCGAGAAGACGTCAACCACAACCAGTACGTAACGCTTCCCCTCATTGGTACAGGGAAGGGGACCCAAGTAACAGATGAACAGGCGCCCCGAGGAGGTCATCAGCTGATCAGCTGCGGAACTCGCATAATCCGTCTATGAGTGTGAGGCCTTAGAGCCCTGTTCACACTGTAGAAATTTAGATTCTATCGCGAGCACAGAAGGTTCGTTCTGGAGATATACAACCAAGCCATAGGTTTGGTTTTGGCGAGGCCTAGAAGGACTAGTAGGTGGGTGGTGCTTGCCCATGGAACTCGTTCCTTCGGTGTTCCATTACTTTAATGATTCTTTGCTGGGACGTCATTTTATTAAGACTGTTATCCCAGTGAGAGAGTTGGGAGTGAAAGGCACACATTTATTTTGGGGTAGCCTAACTACCAGCAAGGACCTAAAAATTGCGATGCAATTCCGTCAGTGGGACGGAGGAGTAGAAATAGCGACACCTTCTACTGAAAAATCTGTCTTTATCTGTGGATAAAAAGACTGATGATAGGCGATCACTAGCATGTGTCGAAGCATGTGCAGCAAATGTTGCTATGGTGCGGCGGCGTGTGACGTGGCCGTCCCTCTGTAAGGATATCCGTCGATTAGTTGGCCAGTTGGAGTTGTGAAACATGGGTAACCTGAATCATAACTCACACAATGGGCTTTTGCAATCGAGCGGGAGGAGTATCCTATGGATCAACTGTTCATCGGTACCAATGAGGGGAATCGTTACGTACTGGTTGTGGTTGACGCCTTCTCCCGATTCGTCTTGCTTGCCCCTGGTGGGGTAGTTATCGCTTCCGTTACCGTTCACCATCTGCCTAGGATCTTCCCCTTGTTCGGGTCACCTAAAGCTCTGGTCAGTGATAACGCCCCCGCCTTCATGCCCAGGGAGTTAAAGAGCCTCTGTTTTGGTAAGGCCATTAAGCATATAATCACCACCCCTTGCTACCCACAACCATCCTTCGCCGAAAGTGTGAAAAGGAAACTGAAGACCACCCTTATTATTTACCCCGCCAAATCTCAGACGAAGTTGGACAGCTCCCTCCCTTCGATTAATTTTACTTTCAATTCTTCTCAGGATGAGGTTTCCGCGGCTGTGTCTCCTGGCCTTATGTTTGCCTGTCCTCTTAATTTCTCTTTAGCAAATTTACTGAAATTTAACCTTGTTTTGCCTGACTCCCGATGTTATTATATGGAATTGGAATAGGGCTAGAAGGAAAATATAGTTAGCTCATCGACGACAGACGAGGTACTACAATCGATGGGGGCAACCATTTAAAGCTAAAGTAGGCAAAGAAACTCGCACCTTGATTTTCAGGATAGAATGGTAATGAGTTCAGTTAACCTGTTTGTTCGTTACCCCGCTACCGGTAGAATCTCCAGGGTCGACGTTAGCTAGGTCAAGCAGAGTTCCGTCCCTCTAAAAGCTTAGAAAATAGGGTGAGGGGTCTTCCGGTTTGAGTGAGGAAAGCTGAGCCATGCTGGCTCGTAACGTTACCTGTTTCGCAGCCTACTGGCGTGACTTCACCGTCATGGCGAGCCGAGAGGTGGCGCTGCGCGAATTCGCGCCGTTGTGAGTTTTTCAGTGATCTATGAATCGAAGACAACACCGGTGTCTATGAGGGGAGAGAGAGAGAGAGAGAGAGAGAGAGAGAGAGAGAGAGAGAGAGAGAGAGAAAGGAAGAGCCAGCCGTTGGTCATGATGCAAGTGCGTGTTGAAACAGTGGTTTACCTTATTCGTGGGAACCATTACGGTGGAAGATTGATCTATGGGGAACCTTGAAATCTCGGTGTTTGGAATGACGTTTTTCTGGTGCATACCATTCATGGGCTAAGCGGATGAGCCCTCGACATTCATGGCGGTTTACGCTGCTTTAACTTTGACGCCGTGCGCGCCCTGCCAGAGCCTAAAGTTTCCTTGTGCATTTGGCTGACACCGAGAGTTGATTTGGGATGGACCGCCTCCGCCCTCCTCTTGCCTCGTATTCCCCTCTAGAATTTTATTAATACTTATGTAAGCGTGTTTTACATAACTCTAATGTTTTACATCACTAAAAAATATGGTTCAAATGGCTCTAAGCAGTATGGGACTTAACTACTGAGGTCATCAGTCCCCTACAACTTGAACTACGAAAACCTGATTAACCTTAGGACATCACACCCATCCATGCTCGAGGCAGGATTCGAACCTGCGACCGTAGCAGTCGCGCGATTCCAGGCTAGAACCGCTCAGCCAGTCAGGCCGGCTTTCCATCTATAATCGTTTCTCTATTAAGGTATTTGTAAATCTAACCAAATGATTAGTAAAAGTTCCTTTGCAAGTCGTGATCAGTGCCCATTACAGTGAACTCATAGTGTGTTTAAGGTTATTTTACAGAGCTGAAGATTTCGGGCCACGTCGCTGTTGTGGAATATTCTCCACTCCTGATGTGCTGGTATCATAGGAGTTTCTGTTCATTTGTGCTTAATTCTGGTTATTGATTAAAAGTATGTTCATGTTTTAATATGTATTGGTTTTAGTTTATTTTTCAGAAGTGTGTTCTGGCCAGTCCTTATTGAGGCCGTTAATGCGAAGAAATTGGTTAACTGCTCGTCATTGTCCTGTCTGATTCTGAGGTAAAGTCTTGTTTGTCTGGTGGCACTTGACAATTATATTACAACAGTACGAATAACGGAAGAGTTACAGTCACGTGGACTTAACGGCACTGGAACTGTTCGTTAAAACAGGAAGGATTTGCCTGATATGCTGAAAAGAAAAAATTCTAGACTTTGCAGGGGAGAATTCGAATTTGCTGTCAGGTCTGGTGTTGCAGCAGTGAAGTGACAGGATAGTAAACCTGCTTGTATACTATCAAATTACCACGATCCCAAACACATTACATCTGTTTTGAGAAGAAACAAAAATGGAAGCAGAAGTGAAATATTCTGCCGATTGGCTGTGGCAGAATAATGGGAGGACTGGATAGATTTGATCAGCTGTGTGAATGGTATGCTGTAGGTCGTCGTTCATGAAAGTGGTGGCACGGACTGTTTTCCTTTCTTGTAGATTTGGCAGTTGTCAATTCCTAGATTATGTGGAAGCTACAGAAGACAGAAGCAGACGAGCTAACATTTAGATTGCACTTGACAAGGCAGCTCATCTCTGGCTTGTCAAGTCGTAAGCGAAGAGGAAGGTCCGTTCATTTTCAGACACTAAAAAGAGGCGTGTCTGAAGTACCGGATGAAGTTCGTCTGGAGAAAGTTGAAACTCATTTGCCTACAATAGGTAGAACAAACAGGAGATACCGCCAATGTAGCACCACGAACGTAGAAAAGAGAACAAAAATAATATGTAGTAACTGTCGAGTACCTTTGTGTGTAGCACCATGCTTCTCGAAGTTTCATAGTGAACTCAATATGTTTTCCCACAAAAATAAAGGGTATACAGTATTTTAAATTACCAAGTCAAGTTACTCCAGAGTTCGGTGGGAACAATAGTTGTAAGCACATTTAGAGACACTTTTCTTCAGTGCCATGAAAGTAAACAAATAGATTGTCATGAAATCAACTCCTAGTTACATCTAGTTCTATTCACTATATGATATGCATTGCAGCTTGTAATGAAGAATGAACATTAAAGATAATATTGTTAGGTAAATCATCTCGAAAATTTAGGCTGCTGAGATAATATAAAGTATTTCCGCTGACAGTGCACGTGTAGGATTATTACTGAAAATGTACAACATGAAGAAAACAGTTTATGTACAGACTTAAGTGTAGTAACCATATTATTTTTGCTTATTTATGGTTGGTGTTTATACTTAGAGGGACCATATTGATATATGTGAATATTTATTTTAGATCTACAAGAACCATTTTGGCGAAGTGCATCCAGATATCTTTGAATATTTATTTTAGATCTACAAGAATTATTTTATGGAATTTCATAGTTCCATGGCAGATGGAGTTCTGGCTAGTTGTGTAGTGAGCTGCTGGGGAGAGTTTACAGAAAATCATGCAGATGATTCACGATTTAGAGACCCTGATTCAAATAATGTGGCTACTACTTCTACATTCTCAAAGGTGACTCACTGACTGTTACTGACTGACTGACTGACAATAGTATGGGTAACAGAGTTTCAAGTGAACCAGTAGGTCAAACTTCAAGTACAGATCCAGCAGTTAGAGAAGATTGTTTGCATGTGCTTGAAGAATGATTTCATGAATGTCGTGAAACTGTCTCTGGTACTGTAGTGGCTGCAAATGTGAATTTACATGTGTGGTTTATAATTGATTGTGAACTCAAGGCCTTTGGGAACCTTCCTCCTTCTGAGGACATTTACTAATGGAAGTGCACGTTCCTAATGAACTGAAAATATTTTTAAGCGTTTTCAACACAGGCTTTGTGCTCCTGCTTCGTTGGTATGAATATTTACCACACCACACCACGCACCAACTCATGGTGGGCTTCGAAATAAATAATAATTTGAGTAATATTATTGATTCCTATTTCCAAAGAATACACACTGACACGTTTTTCTTTATTTTGCGGGATAAAACATTGTGTCACTTACAGGATTACTGGGGAAACTGCATGATAAATTTATACATTTACACTTATTTCCAAGAATGGTACTACCATATTTGCTATACAGCAATTCTCTTTTTTACCTGTGAGTAGAAGCATGAGTTCCTGTCCCTCATGACTGACATTCAATTTATTAGATTTGCAGGGAGTGGACGTTTTTCGCACCAATTTATTCTATTATAATTAAAAATAGTTCATGAAATTACCGTCTTGGTGAGAGTACAACCCATGCTTAAAAATTAGTCCTTCACGAGAGGTGACGCCTACAATCGTCAGCACTGCAGTAAATTTTCCACTGGTTAGTATATCGAAAGGGTCTTGGGTAAGCACGCTGTCTGGCACCCCAGGAGGCTCGATCGATGGTACGAATGGCGCCATTGCCGGTCTCTCCAGTCGCTAAATAAGACTGAATTATTTTTAGCGGCACGTGTAAGACATCAGTTATTTCTTCATATAGGTGCTCCTCCAAAGAATTGTCAGGTACATTTTCTCTGGTGTTTCGGCAGATAGGCCACGCTCCGTGGCAGCCGAAAGTGTCGGTTTATTTCCGCTACAAACAAATTGATTTTTAGTGGAATTTTACGTGCCCCTTGGATAGAGCAGTATCAAACTATTCATTTTAGTAATATGTATTACCAGGGACAGTACACCAGCAGCTATCGAGCAGCGCCACTGCAAGGCGGAAGCAGTTTTCACGGGCCATGACGGTGTTGTCCCGCCTGGAGTTCTTGTTATTATTAGAGTTTTATTGTTCTTATTATACACATAGATGAAACGAATACGCAGTAGACTAATTTCTGGCCTGGTCTATGGGATACTCACGCAAAATTCAGCTTTAAAAACCATTTCGTTTATATCGGAGAAAGGCCTCAATCATTTCGCGTTCTATATAATTTTGGTTGTCTTGCCTTGTCAAGTTCTGCCGGGTATTTGTTTCTTGCCTGTATTTTCTGGTATATTCCATGCTCATATTTTCCATGCCAGGGAGGAAAATCACACTGAGAACCCGAATTTGTGTGTCTTTGTTCCCAGCTAACTGCAACTGACAGCAGAATAAATAACGGTAACCACGGTATTAGTGCACAGTTATCGCTCATCTACGCAAAGTCCTTGTTATGAACCAAAGTGAACTTGGTCATGTAAGACAAAGTTTGCTTTTAAACGAAAACAAACCGGCGCTTTCCGTAGATACTTGGCATCGCGTGAAAGATATGATGAGCAGTATTCGCTTAGTCTGTCTCCAGCTACACATTGCAAAAGCGAAATTGCAAATAGCTGCCGAAAAATGCTAGAAAAAATGCGCATGGCGCCTTTGAGGAGCCATACAGTGTGTATGTTTGCTTTATATATTTATACTGTTTATTTGTTCATTGTAAGTCCTTACCTCCTTCGTAACTGCCTCAGGTGCATGTTCGACGAGTTTTCTTGCCGGTTGTTCCATCAAAAAGGCAACCAGTTCCTCCGTGGTGTTCCCGGTGAAACCCAGGGCTCTGGCCAAGCCGAATGCTCGTTCTCTACCACCAGTACCCATCAGACCTTTGATTGGGACTCCACTTTGACAAATTATACGTTGGAATAAACCTGCAGGTGAATACATTTACAAATGAATGTGTTTAGAGAAAGGATTCTGCCATGAGCAGACAAAACTATCTTCTTTTTAATTTGGCTGCAGCCACAGTCATTGTAAATTTTTTGTATGATGCAGCAACAATCTGTCAGTATAATTTTTATTTTATTATTATACGCTCCAGATTTCGACCTTAGGCTATTTTCAAGAAGAAAAACGTATCTGCTTGTAAAAAGACATCAAACTGGAATGAAATATAAGTCATTGTCGAAAAAGTATATGTGGCCAAACATGCCTTTTTTACTTGAAAAGTAAGTTTTTGTACTTGAAAATGACCTAAGGCCGAAGTCTGAATCGTATAACTATATATAAAAATTATTATAGCCAAATGGTGGCAGTAACCTAAAATAACCGTCTTAGTTTTAATGCCTTCATGCCACAGCGAAGCTTCACCGTGTCTGCCGCTTGATTTAATTTTCTCTTGACTAAGAGGAGAGTTTGTATGATAGTACTTGGAGTTTCAATATTGTGATCATTACATTCATACTATTTTAGCAACAAATATTCCTTAACAGCAGATATTTATGTTTACATAACTGTCCGTCGCCTGCTATAAAAATGATAATCTTATGCAGGTTTTCGTCTACAGTTAAAAGGATTTAGCAATAGTACATGATATTTATAAATTACTTCATGATCATAAGGAGGTGGTGCCATATTAATGGAAAATAAATTCTGTGACGTTTTCCTTTTGTAACTGAGGTATCAGATAATGTTCAAGCATAACCAGGTACCATACGCCAGTTAATGTTGACTTGGAAAAAACAAAGTGCCGTATATCTTTCTACAGCTTACAGCCCAAAAATACATTTACGTTAGGGGTGTCCCGTCCATGTCCAATGACGTGACGTGGTATCTGCTCACCCCATATCCCAACATAATGAAGATTCCCTTTACCGTAGGGCGTTTCCTCACTCAACAGTTTTATTGAGAAACTCACCTTCAGCTTGGATTTTGCTAAACATTTCTACACAAAAGCCTACTCGTTTTCCTTTGTTGTTTCCTCTTAAGGCTTGCAACAATTCCAATTTGTAGTGCTTGAATGACAGGCGTTTCCGTAATACCCTCCACACTATAACACTAGGCTTCGGCCTATTCTATTCTAAGCTGGCACTTCTGGTTCTTTTACAGGGACTACGAATGTAAGACTACTGTATTTGATCAGTTGCTGCGTCATAGACTGCTGGGCGACCCTGAACGGGCGTCCTATGTGATATACAGCCAGTTTCGGTGAAACGATTATACCGATTAATAATAATTTATGTTTGGGATAGGGGCTTGCGATATTTACTCCTGAATTTTCTCTGGACCATAGTAGTGGCTTTGGTTTCATGAACTCATAAACAACAATGCGCACACTCTGCGCCATTGTACGACTCCATGACTAACATTGGAGTGATTCATTCGCACATGCCATCTAGCGGAAACATCTGGATTTAACAGTGTTAGACGAGAATAAAACTTCAAGGTATACTTCATTCAGCACTGTGTTAAACCGTTTTTGTATGTTATTTATCCTTTTAACAAATAAACTAATTTATAAACGCTCTGTATATTATTTACATAGAATGGAAACAGACGGCTAGGCTTATAATGGACGCATTAGTTTTTGAGTTATTTTGTTCTTTGTTGATATTATGTTATTAACGGCAACTATTGGTGTAATAATTTCTTCTGGCAACACTGTTTTGTTAATTATCTTTGAATGTTTATTTGCTAGGTTATTGTAATAGCTAACGAACGTATAACCAGGGCACAACAAGATGAATACTTTTACGTTTTGCCTCTGCCATGCATATCACACATTTCTTTAATCAGTGATAACCCCTGACTAATGTCCTCTCCGGACCAAGCAGAAGAGTATGGGCATTATTTAATGCGTACATTTCAGTCTGCAAGCATTGGTTGGTGGGTATTAACTCTAAACCGGTCACTTACTGAATAAACATCTACTTTATTCGTAACTCTAGCTACCTTTTCACGTCACAGTTCGATAAGAGTTGCTGTTCCACGACATGCAGCATACTGGAAGTATGCAGATAAACATACTAGCCGACGTCTGAAGGAAACTTACCTTTGGATGCAGAGGATATGGAGATTATATGACAGGACATGGAACCAGCGCTCTCGCCAAATATGGTGACGTTGCCCGGGTCCCCTCCAAATCTGGCGATGTTGCTCTTAACCCACTGCAAAGCCATCACCACGTCTTTGTCCGTAGACAGAAATCCTGTGCGAGAGAAAAGTATATGATTGTTCCAACCGTTATGTGCTGAAGGAACTTCTCAGCATATTGTGCGAATTAAAAAACCGCCGAACATGAGACTATCCATAAATTGTTTTTCTTGATATTGACTTGTCGATTTTCTTGCTTTGACTGATGTAGTCATCCATTTGTAACGTAAGTGACCATCCAGACATGGTATGTAGTAAGACCTTGGAAACATCTTGATCGCTAAAAACTTCATTTATGAAGCGTTTCGAGTAATCATCGTCAGATAAAATATGCTTCGGAAATCTCATACAAGTGAGCAACACAAAAATGGTTCAAATGGCTCTGAGCACAATGGGACTTAACATCTATGGTCATTAGTCCCCTAGAACTTAGAACTACTTAAACCTAACTAAGGACATCACACAATACCCAGCCATCACGAGGCAGAGAAAATCCCTGACCCCGCCTGGAATCGAACCCGCACGACCACGAGATGCGGGCCAGTGAGCAACACAAGAAAGACGTACAATCTCATATGTAGATTCCGTTAGGCATATTTGCAAGAGGTATTATTTTGAGAGGTCACATACTAGTGTAGCAAATGACGCCTAAAAATAATGTGTTTTTTCAAATACGCCTAACGGCAATTACCCATGATATTGTATGTGTTTCTTATCGATTTTCTGGTGCTAGTAATATTACATTAATGAAGTTACGTTCACTTTAACAAACAATTGAAGGATACATTTTATGTGATGGTAGGAGCTCTTTCCTTGAACTACTGAATGTATTGAGTGACCTGAAACATAAAGACTTTCGTATAATTGCAGCAGTTTTAATTTACATATCATGCCAAAACTGTCCTGAACCTGGCACATTCTTGTTCAATACAAGTTTTTTATTACTTCCAATATGTGGTGGTGTTCGTTTATATTTGTGCAAGTGATCTGCTGGTGAGCTATTATTCTGTCTACTCCTCCAAAATACTCATTATAGCAAGTATTCTGCACATACATCTTCCCATCGTTTTCTTGTGTTTGTTTGGTGCAGCGTTTCCGCATGTAGAATGCCTTTATATTATGTTTGTTGATAAACTACTCAAGGATTTGAGAGTTAAAAACACAGGAGACAAGATAGAATAAATCAAAATGCAGAAACGTTTCACTGTCATTAGGAACATTAACCAATATCCGCATAAACCACTCAGAAAATCAAATATTTGAAAAAATCTACACACACGAGAAGGGCAAAAATTTCATACAGAATTGTGCAATGTAAATATAAATATAAAATTGTCATTAGAAAAGAAGCAACAAATACTTTCTTGACCTAACAATTACGAAAGGAAATCCTTCATACTTATTGCAAGTTAATTAGGGAACCTACAGATGTAGACACAATACTAAGATTCCTTCTGATCATCACCACAACCAATAGCTAAATTACAAAATCCAAACCTAAAAGAGAACAAAACCTTCACAGACGCAATAGGGGAAAATACTCAAAGCAGAAGACAACACATAAAGACAACACAAAGAAACAGATTGACTACTAAACGGGAAAGGAAACGATTCGGTACACGTTAAAATACATACATAAATTAATCATACAGTGTGCCAGAAATTCTAAGGAAACAAATTCTCTGCGTGCAGACGCCAACAACTAAACTTTAAGACAGAAAACTTAATTGTCTTTGTCTGTAAGTATTTTAAATCGAGGCACAAAAACCATATCAGATGTGGTAAATGTAACATTAATCGTTCCACATTCACAGAAAGTTTACAATGACATAGCGATCTCTCATAGATGTAGGGGAAGATACGAAAATAATGAGAATAAATGAGTACAGTAAATGATTTATCACGATGCTACAGAAATATTTACGAAAAGTTATTGTAGAAGCCCAGCAACTAGTAACTGATAAAATGAACCTAAATAACATCTCACAACAAAACCTAAGTAAACAGAAAATTAAATGTGTTCTACACATACTCGCAGACACACACACACACACACACACACACACACACATACACACACACACACATACAAACACGCTGGCACGCTCAAAAAAATATAACCCTTGACCGTACGTAAATACAACACCACACAAAACATAATACATGGTACAATGGTGCGTGAGCAATTCATGTACTGTGCCGAAATAATTCTGAGTGATGTAGGGAGAATATTTCCACCACAAAACAGCATAAATGAAAAACAACAGCAAAACATAGAGGAAGTAATGAAACGTTTGTACTGAGCAACAAAATACCGTAACGAAAACTATTTGTAGCTTATAGGTACTATGCTACAATATGCCAATTAGAAGTGCTGTATTTAAGAGAAAAGTCTATGCTTTTGAGGACAAAAGTGAGAATTCAACAAATTAAGTCGGAAGGCGACTGATAAAATGTAAATCACATTTATTGCTTTGCTCATAAACACACATAACCCAAGAAGCAAAGCTAAGTTTGTTATGACTAGCACATAAGCCTACCAAGCACTCCAAGACGATAGTTGAACGTCACTAACAGAACATCGAGTACCATGAGATAATCCGGCCCATACAGCTCGGTATTCCCAGAACCTAACAAAAATCCTCCTCCATGGATCCACACCATAACGGGGATGAGTTGTGTATTTTCTTCTGTTGGAAGCTGAAACGTAAGTGAAGGCAATAGTTACTGAAAAACAAGCAGTGCTTCTTATTTACTAAATTAGTTTAGTGTTGATGTACAGGATTTTGTGTAAATATTATTTTATCAGTAAGCACAACAGGCTATAGAAAGTAATGAGAAAGTGTGGACCAATGGTCATGTGGCTCCCTCAAGAACGTGCTTGCTCTCGATAATTTGTTTATATACAGCTTCTACCCATAATTTCATAAATCATTCTAAAATTATCTGATCATCTGAATAACAACACAAATCTTCTCTCATTACCCTACAAGCACCTTTAATAATAGGTTCTTTTTTACAAGAGGAAGGTAAAATATAGTGGACAACGTGAAGACTTTCTAAAACACTCCCTCAGAGAAACTGTCATAGATTTCTGCGACAGATTATTCGCACCCTGTATGGGACTGATGTACATGATCAGAAAGGAATGTAATGAGAAATATTACTTCCTAAATATCGCTTCACAGGTTTAAAACTAGGCACGTACAGTACTATGTTTGTTGTAAAGACTTAACGTAAAAGTATCGGGAATTTAACATCTTGTTAGTATCGGAAAGTCATTAGGAGCGTGGGCGGGGGTGGTGGGAGGGGGGAGGGGGGCAACACCGGAGGACTGAGAGTAATCAGCGAAAAGGGATTGCTGGTCATCCTGCTGATGAAGTCAGTCCCTTGAACGACGTCACGTGATACAGGCACGAACATTGGCCCGAAGCTCACAAGGCCACTGACGGAAACGGCAGATAACGAAGAAGATGGTTTGAGGGCCGCTCTTACTGAATACCAGTCCATCATCTTAATCACAGACGGAGGACTGTTATGGGAAGCATAAATCCAATGTTTGTAGCTGTACCACTTATCCGAATCTTTTATATGGTCATCTGCACTGTGCTGTAACATTTATTACGGTTTCTTGAGGGTCCATTACAATGTGGGCCGGTGGGGAAAATGACTTCTTGAATGTGTCTGCACGAGCAGTAATTAGTATAGCCTTATCTTTGATTCCCCACACGAAGGAAGGAAGATTTAGACTATACCGTTCCACTGACAGCGAGGTTATTTAGAGAACCCAGTACAAGCTCAGGTGGAGGGGAGTGGGGAAGGGTATCGACCGTGCGCCTTACAAAGAAGCAGTGGCAGCTCGTGCAAAATTCTACCAACGTGCTACAACATGGTGGTTCGTGCCCATTTGACTACAAGGGTTGTGTTGTTGTTGTTGTCTTCAGTCCTGAGACTAGTTTGATGCAGCTCTCCATGCTACTCTATCCTGTGCAAGCTGCTTCATCTCCCAGTACCTACTGCAACCTACATCCTTCTGAATCTGCTTAGTGTACTCATCTCTCGGTCTCCCTCTTCGATTTTTACCCTCCACGCTGCCCTCCAATGCTAAATTTGTGATCCCTTGATGCCTCAAAACATGTCCTACCAACCGATCCCTTCTTCTAGTCAAGTTGTGCCACAAACTTCTCTTCTCCCCAATCCTATTCAATACCTCCTCATTAGTTACGTGCTCTATCCACCTTATCTTCAGTATTCTTCTGTAGCACCACATTTCGAAAGCTTCTATTCTCTTCTTGTCCAAACTAGTTATCGTCCATGTTTCATTTCCATACATGGCTACACTCCAAACACTTCAGAATCGACTTCCTGATACATAAATCTATATTAGATGTTAACAAATTTCTCTTCTTCAGAAACGCTTTCCTTGCCATTGCCAGTCTACATTCTATATCCTCTCTACTTCGACCATCATCAGTTACTTTACTTCCTAAATAGCAAAACTCCTTTACTACTTTAAGTGTCTCATTTCCTAATCTAATTCCCTCAGCATCACCCGATTTAATTTGACTACATTCCATTATCCTCGTTTTGCTTTTGTTAATGTTCATCTTATATCCTCCTTTCAAGACACTGTCCATTCCGTTCAACTGCTCTTCCAAGTCCTTTGCCGTCTCTGACAGATTTACAATGTCATCGCCGAACCTCAAAGTTTTTATTTCGTCTCCATGAATTTTAATACCTACTCCAAATTTTTCTTTTGTTTCCTTTACTGCTTGGTCAATATACAGATTGAATAACATCGGGGAGAGGCTACAACCCTGTCTCACTCCTTTCCCAACCACTGCTTCCCTTTCATGCCCCTCGACTCTTATGACTGCCATCTGGTTTCTGTACAAATTATAAATAGCCTTTCGCTCCCTGTATTTTACCCCTGCCACCTTTAGAATTTGAAAAAGAGTATTCCAGTCAACATTGTATAATCGTAAATAAATTGAGTCATTAATATTACGTATGTATTTAATTTTTTTAATCAATAGTTTAGCACTAGAATGAAGGAAGGGTCGACGTGACCCCGGTCATACGTTTCTCGGTCATTGTCATATCCAGTTTATTTCCTTCATTACCGAAATTACATGACTTTCAATGTTTTTCTCTTCTTTCTGAGTATGATTTAGTATTTACAAAATGTTTTAATTTTCTTCGCCGGCCGGTGTGGCCGAACGGTTCTAGGTGCTTCAGTCTGAAACCGCGCGACTGCTACGATTGCAGGTTCGAATCCTGCCTTGGGCATGGATGTGTGTGATGTCCTTAGGTTAGTTAGGTTTAAGTAGTTCTAAGTCTAGGGAACTGATGACCTCAAATGTTAAGTCCCATAGTGCTTAGAGCCATTTGAAGCATTTTTGATACATTCATGTTCATATAAATTAGTAATTATTATTTCTAACTGTAAATAATTGTTGTGACTATTAGAAATAAAGTGTGGATTAACAAACACTAAAAATGTGCTTGTTTAAGTCATATATGAAAATATTTTATGTGGGGTCAAAATTACCTCTTTCTGCCGTTTTAGGATTGTCAGAAACTCCGTCGTTCTGGTGTTAAACAAATGAAAAAAAGTATAACAGCGAAAATGGGTTAAAAGTCGACGAATAGCCAGTCATTGTGTTAGACTACTCGGGCATAGTGTGGTTACAATGGCTGGTCAAAAATCCCTCATACTCTACACTTGTACAACTCCTACGCTACACGCATTTTCATAGAAGTATAGTTACCTAGTCTTGTGAGCAACGGGATGATCTCACATCGGAGTTCTGACGCCCGAGCCGGGGGCCGCGCGCTCTGTGTTTGTCTACTTGCTTCGGCATTTTCTCGCATGCTAGTGTCGTCGTTGATGAGAATCACTAATTCTTAGAGAAAACCGACACTGAAATTCAGTTTCAACAGTGCATTTACTCGATCAAAAGCTCTGGAAGTAGAGTGTTTTTTCAGAGACAAAGTAAAGTTCTCGAATGACGTAATAGTTGACACACAGACTTCCATAGCCAACAGTGTTGTGTAAGTCAAGCTACTCAACAACGCAATCTGCGGCAGGATCCTAGAGACTAAAAACAGGCTCAAATTCTGCCACTCATATGGTAAAGAGGGTGCCTTGGAATTCGCTTTTGAACTGCCAGCGGCAGAGGTAGTGTCTGCACTTCGCCCGTGTGGGCCACAACATGAACATGGTGCTGAGAAATGGGCTCAGTTCAGCACATAATTCAACGTAGAGGGCATGCGTCAGTCCCGCATTACTTCCAACAAACACGCACCGTCTTATTTACACATTGGAGGTTGCAGAGCCGTCATCATTTACGACGGACAGCCGAAGACGTGCTCGGGATGCAGCAAAGAAGATCATGTGTGCTCCGAATGTCCACAAAGGAGGATAGCACAACTGCCACCTGCAGTCTCGATCTCTCACCTTTGTTGACATCCCTACCTATGACATATGTGGCAGCGCTCAGAAACGAAGTCGCCACTTTGCTGCCTCTCATGGTCCCTAGCAAAGCTCTGCAGTTAACTTACGTACTACAGAGGAAAGAAGAGTCTCCCACGCCAATTACAGCCCCCTTCTGCCTCCACAGCTATATCGACGGATGACGAAATGTCGATGGAGGCATAGACGTTGACACAATGATAGTGCCCACGTCAGCGTTCGTGCCAGACCATCGGGACTCTTTGCCATCGTCTGACGCGGAAGCGCACTCATGTAAACAACGATCACCGAAGAAGGTTTAGGTGTTCGTTATTCCCGCGCGCTGTTCGGGAGTGGAATGGTAGGGAGACAGGGTGATTGTGGTTCGATGAACCCTCTGCCAAGCACTTAAATGTGAATTACAGAGTAATCATGTGGATGTAGATGTAGATGAAGTGCAAGACGAGACGGAGGACATCGATTGATGACCGCGCGACACACTCCCGGGAATATGACGTTCCACTTCACCTAGACGATAATACTATTATACAAGCCCTGGGAACACGCACCCTATACCCAGACACTGGACCAGACACTGATGCTCCATTGTCAAAAGTGGCTCAGTCTGATGTTCGCTGAGGTAACAACGCTCCCCTGCCACTCCAGCGCCAACAACGACGTTGACCCTCTCGAAGATGTTAGCAGCTGAAACCACATACAGCGTATGATGACGAAGATCCTCCGACAGAAGTTCTGCTGGCGCTCAACGCCTCGGCGGCCTATGATTAATAAATTTCTGTTGAAGTTGAGAAAGACATCAGTATGTAGACTGCAGAAAATATCGAACCACAACATACATTTATTGCAATTAGAGTCCCTACGCCTGCAAACCCGTCACAGGTCTTCCAGATTGATTGTATCAATCTCGACACCATCGGTTCAAGAGTGAAGTTTCAACTGATGCATCCTATCCCACATTTGTCAGATGTGGACATTGCAGTCATGCAAGAAGTTCTTTTGTAGAACTTCCGGACTTTTAAGGTTATGCTTGGCACGTTATTCCTGCCGATGATGGCGTTAGCAGTAAGGCCATACTGGTACGAGAAGGCATAGAGATTGACTTGACGTATTTACCGCCGGCCGGAGGATTGGCGATGATCACACAAATCATATGTATTGTAAACATGTATGCCTGCTCTGGCACTGAGAAGAGTCACCACCAGGTGTGCTTCTATTCGGTGGGTTCAATATGATTGGAAAAGAGCACAGGTGGTTCCAGTTTTCTAGAAGGATCGTCGAGCAGATGCGAAAAACTATAGGCCTATATCTCTGACATCGATCTGTTGCAGAATTTTAGAACATGATTTTTGCTCGTGTATCATGTCATTTCTGGAAACCCAGAATCTACTCTGTAGGAATCAACATGGATTCCGCCAACAGCGATAGTGTGAGACCAAACTCGCTTTATTTGTTCATGAGACCCAGAAAATATTAGATGCCAGGTTGAGATTCATCGGGAGAGTCCTTAGAAAATGTAGTCCACCAACAAAGGAGGTGGCTTACAAAACACTTGTTAGACCTATACTTGAGTATTGCTCATCAGTGTGGGATCCGTACCAGGTCGGGTTGACAGAAGAGATAGAGAAGATTCAAAGAAGAGCGGAGCGTTTCGTCAAGGTTCATTTGGTAAGCGTGATAGCTTTACGGAGATGTTTAGTAAACTCAAGTGATAGACTCTGCAAGAGAGGCGCTCTGCATCGCGGTGTAGCTTGCTGTCCAGGTTTCGAAAGGATGCGTTTCTGGACGAGATATCGAATATATTCCTTCCGCCTACTTATACTCCCGGAGGAGACCACGAATGTAAAATTAGGGAGATACAAGCGATCACGGAGGCTTTCCGGCAGGCGTTCTTCCCGTGAACCATACGCGACTGGAACAGGAAAGGGAGGTAGTGACAGTGGCACGTAAAGTGCCATCCGCTACTCACCGTTGGGTTGCTTTCTTAGTATAAATGTAGATGTAGATGTAGATATCACGCCTCTCTTCCTGGGACGCTATGACAACAGCATCCTTAGTGAGGACTTACGCAGCACGCTTCACCAGAAAGATCAATACTCCAGTTACACCACACGTCCCGAACTCCGTCTGTTATTGCAAGAAATACGTCTGTTAGACATTTGGAAATGGGTGCATGGTGACCGTCCAGAATACACTTGCGTCACCAGTCACTCTACGAGTCACTTCGCTCGCATTTATGTATCTCTAGATGTAGCGGCAATGACGATGGGAGCAGGAAGACGGCCGTTGGCTTTTCCGACCGTAGCGCAAATATCTGCAATGTCTCGCTCCGTCATCAGAAGGTACGGAGGAGTCGCGGATGCTGGAAAATGAATGTACACTCCTGGAAATTGAAATAAGAACACCGTGAATTTACTGTCCCAGGAAGGGGAAACTTTATTGACACTTTCCTGGGGTCAGATACATCACATGATCACACTGACAGAACCACAGGCACATAGACACAGGCAACAGAGCATGCACAATGTCGGCACTAGTACAGTGTATATCCACCTTTCGCAGCAATGCAGGCTGCTATTCTCCCATGGAGACGATCGTAGAGATGCTGGATGTATAGTCCTGTGGATCGGCTTGCCATGCCATTTCCACCTGACGCCTCAGTTGGACCAGCGTTCGTGCTGGACGTGCAGACCGCGTGAGACGACGCTTCATCCAGTCCCAAACATGCTCAATGGGGGACAGATCCGGAGATCTTGCTGGCCAGGGTAGTTGACTTACACCTTCTAGAGCACTTTGGGTGGCACGGGATACATGCGGACGTGCATTGTCCTGTTGGAACAGCGGTCCGATCCCAGGTCGACGGGCACGTGCACCTTCCGCCGACCACTGGCGACAACTTCGGTGTACTGTGGAGACCGCACGCCCCACGTGTTGAGCAATTCGGCGGTACGTCCACCAGGCCTCCCGCATGCCCACTATACGCCCTCGCTCAAAGTCCGTGAACTGCACATACAGTTCACGTCCACGCTGTCACCGCATGCTACCAGTGTTAAAGACTGCGATGGAGCTCCGTATGCCACGGCAAACTGGCTGACAGTGACGGCGGCGGTGCACAAATGCTGCGCAGCTAGCGCCATTCGACGGCCAACACCGCGGTTCCTGGTGTGTCTGTTGTGCCGTGCGTGTGATCATTGCTGGTACAGCCCTCTCGCATTGTCCGGAGCAAATATGGTGGGTCTGACACACCGGTGTAAATGTGTTCTTTTTTCCATTTCCAGGAGTGTAGTTCACTTTCAGGAGCCGGAACCCCGTCAAACTATTGGCACGCACATGGGCTATCAGTGAAGATCTATTGCTGAAAGTTAGTTTTGTTTCACAAGAACGATATTTCCTGAATCGGTGTTGGCTATCTGTCAATAAATCGTTTCTTCTAGGTAATTCGTAATATATGAAGTCTGCATATGTTTCAAAATCCGACTGCAATCGACGTTAGGGATACGGGTCTGTAATTCCGTGGGTCACTCCAATTTCCGTTCTCTGGTATTGTTGTCAGTTGTGGTACTTTGCAGTCTTAAGGTACAGATCTATCGATGACTGATTGGTTGTATATGATGGCTAGTATGGAGCTATTGTTTTTGCATAATCTGAAAGGAACTTGATTGGCACACAAACTGGAACGGAAATATTGCCTTCATTAAGTGATTTAAGCTGATTCACTGTAGTGACGATACCTACTTCTAAGTTACTCACGGCGACAGTAGCTCCTCATTCGAATTATGGAATGTTTACTTCGTCTTTTTTGGCGAGTTTAGTAACTCTGCTTTAGTGGCACTGTCATCAGTAACGTCACCATTGTTATCACTGAATGATGCCTGCCAATGAGTGAAGGTATGGATGGTCTTGCCGCTGGTGTCCTTTCCATATGATCAGAATCTCTTTCGACTTTGATAGATTTTGAGACATAGTTTCGTTGTGGACACTGTTAAAGCAATCTCCCAGTGAAGTTCTAGCTGAATTTCGAACTTGTGTAAGACTCTGTCAGTCTTGGGAATTTAGCAGACTTTTAAATTTGGCATGCTTTTTTCGTTGCTTCTGCAACAGGGTTCTGTTGGCAAATTAACACAAAGATAGGTTCATAACATACTTCAATGGTTCACACTTGAAATTACTTGCACATTTGTAATCATCAAGTCTCAAACATCATCAGGTCAAGCGCCACAGTATTAAGATGCTTTAGCGGTGTGGGGTGCGAAATATTTTTCCTTTAAAGCAGTTAGAGAAAAGAAGGTTTGTATACTATATGTATTTCAAGTTACTCGAAAAGCCATCATACTCAACAGACTGCTTGGTGACCCTAATCCTATACGTCAAGGGAAAGCTATAGTGGTTTGTAATTAGAGGAGCGAAATGTCGTTTAAAGTTACTAACTACACTTGGGTGCATTACAGTCTATATTATTGAGTGTCTCGCAGAATTCCACACGAAATGCATCCACAGCAAAGAAATTCTAAGAACTGTGTATTTAGCTACAATAAAATAATATCCACTAAATTTATTTTGCAAAGGTACGAATTGCAGTAAGCTTCTGAGAAAATGATGTTCATATCGATTGCTGGTGAATTAATGACGTCATTTACAGATGATTTCACAGAACCTCGCATCGGTGAAAGAAACGAATAATAAGCCTTAAAAAACTCTCGACAACTTTAAACATGGTTGATGAGTAATACGGAATGTGTGGATACAGGGAAGATGCAAATCGAGTCATAGAAACATCGCGTCCTTTACGGAACAATTAAGTAGATGCATAGAGCTATAAGGAAGAGATAGAAAGAGAGAGATAGATTTATATGTTTTCAATACTTCTTAACGATAAGGAGAGATTGACTGAATGTAAGTTGCGAAACAAGATATTTTAATTTAATTGTTACTCCCATCACAAGTTTCGGAAACAGTTCTCAGTGGGTGAAAGCTGCTACAGAATCAATTTCGATACACAGTACTAGGGAAAGAAATAGGCTGGAGGGGTAGGGTCAGCCAGGAGGAGGAGAAATAATGTCAGATGATCACTGGTAAGATCGATAAAATATAGACCATGCACATAAGAACATAGCAAGCAAATCGACATAAGAATCGTGGTCACGCAGAGTTGTTTACTGCTGTTAATACCAACCTTTGAGGTGTAAACTTTTAGGTACAGACAGTCTTCATCTCCTTCATATTCCGTCTTGCTTCTCATAAGGAAGTCTATCTGCGGGGCTATGTTGCCTTCCTTTGTTGCGTTTCGTATGCCGCTCCATGGTTCTGGTGGTTCCGGTGACTGAAAAACAGCAATATTAAAATATGTAAACAGAAATCAAAAAGTTCCAAACGACGAAAATTCACCATTACGGTGATCTATGGTACGATAATGAGAGATAACCACCAGAAACGGAGCCATATCAGGCTCGCACTTTGGAAAGTTAAGAGTAGAAGAATTCGAAAAAGTTTACTAAACAGAAGAAATTAAAGCACCAAGAGTGAATGTAATCAATAAGGAACTACTTAGAAACGAAAAATCGTAACTGAAACAAATAGTACTACAAATGTACAGCTTACGTTATGAAATCATTAATGTTTCTTAAGTCTAGAAATGTTAAGTTATTAGTCACTTTTGAAAAAAGGGGAAACTAACAGATGCGACAGTTAAATAGGCATAAGATTATTTATCTATGTTTATAAGGTATATAGTTAACTGTAGTAAATATATTTACCGAAAGGAATCAACTTTCTTGTGATAGTCTCGATCGTGTAGGCACAGTACGAGCATTTCATGAAAGAGCAAAAAAATTTAAGGAGCCTTTCGGTGTTCCGTTGCCCTGTTACGAGAAGCCCGATTGTAACGCGTCCTTAGAAATACAGTTCCAGTATGCCCAGCTGGATTTCTTCACTGAATAGTGCGGAGTATTTTCCGATGAACGTGGCGAGCGATTCAAACAGGATACAGTATAGCAGTCGTGAAGAAGAGGTGAGCAGGAAAGACGGCCCCCGCTTTTATGGCCGACTAATACTGGACTCTTGCGACGGATTGTGCAAATCTAACCAACAAGCCACAAGCCAAGCGGAAACAAGCAGCTAATCTATAGTTTTAAAGAAACCTCTAAAATGACATCTGAAAATATACTTGACGCGGAAACCGAGTATTATATGGTCTAGAGGTGCACATTTGTTTATTCATTATAAATTAATGTGGCGTTCATTTTTAATAACTTCTGTAAGAAACTTTTAGAAAATCACAGAAAATTATTCTTTGCCCTTTGGTACAATTCCAGTATTTCGTGAGTTGGTGTTTATTGAATTTTATCAATGTCAGTTATTTCATATTTTCGAGTGAATATTTATCGCAGTGATCACAATTATGGACAAACATCTTATATTAGAAGTTAACTCGGTGTACTGTTATTTTCAATAAAAAAAATTGTCGAGTGTAATTTTATAAAATAAATCAATTTTCTGTAAAGTGGCAATCTCATACCCTCATGGTCTGGGTTTCTATATATGGCTCACATACCTATCGACTACTGCAATAAATGAGAACATTTATCATTGTTACCATGGATTTTTTTATAATTGCTTGCAAATACAGTAAGTTATCAAGTCACAGTGTTTTGTTATGCAACTTTTTCACAACTCATATGAGACAGGAGAACAGTTACATTCACGTTGTTGACTCTGAGACTCGAAAGAGTGTTCACTTTTGTAAGTGGCTTTCTCTTCAAGTCGACACCTCCTGGGCACTCTCTATGCAAACAAACAGTTTATAAAGCGAATACTTAATTATTCGGCGACAATACTACATTGGTGTGCAAAATTTAAGAAGGAAAGTATCTTTCACTAAATTAGTCATTTACTCGTACTCCGAAAACTTAAAAATTTTAAATTCGATTTTCTCTCTAATTTCTGAGAGTGCTTTGTCGTCTTCTTGAAAGACAAATGAATTACTACAGATTACATGCGTAATTACATTCAGTGGGCAAACACAAGCATAACAGGATAGCATATAAGAGTTGTACTGAGTGGGGAAACGCAAAGAGAGTACAATAAGGACACCTCACTACACAACCTCTGAGAACTTCATTTAATACAGAGACTAGCTGAGTCGCCAGCATTGTCTGAGTATTTATTCATTGCAATTCTATTTTCCCATCTACTCCTTGCTCCCTCTACATCCTTTTCACTCCCTTTATCTCTACCTCCCACTTCTCTTTGTCCATCTCCTCCTATCCCTGTTCTCTCCTACAATTTATCAGTCCATCTCCCCTTCCCTTTCTCGTTTATTTACTCCTCCCAGTCTACCCATCTCCTCCTCCAGCTTCTCTCAGTCTCCGCCTTCTCCTTGTCTCTGTTCATCTCCTCCTCTTTCGTTTCTATATCTATTTCCTACTCGAACCACTCTGTGTCCATCTCCTCTGATTCCATTTCTGTGTCCATTTACCCATTCCTCTGATTGTGTCCATGTCCTCTTCCCTCATATCTGTGATCATACCTTCCTTCCCTCTCTCTGTCCATGGACAGAGTCAGTTTCTTTCCTCAATCTGTCTGTCTTTGTTTTCTTGCCCCCTCCTCTCTCCATGTTATCACCTCCACCTAAATTGCTGGTTGCTGTTTCCTGATGGTAATATGTAAACAACGTTTGGCTGAGCATTCCACCCGCCGTTTTGCCGGAGTATGCATATCTGACATATATTTGACGTATGTATAAACTATTACACCTATTCTCCATTTTATCTCTAGCGAATTTCGTCCTGTAGTTTGGAATGCACACATTTCAATCCCTATGTCGTCACGTCTCCTGAACAGTGTGCCGTACAATGACACTGAACCGTTGCGCCATCGATAGGTCGTGCTCACAGTCTCTAGTAGAGCGTCATTGGCATGGGAGGGTGTGGTTAGCGCGGAAATCGGAGGAGGCAGGCCAGTCACTGTAGGACTGGGGAAGCAAAACGGTTCGCTCGTGGTGATGCGGCCGAGCAGAAACCTTGCGGCGAGGGCGAGTATTGCGCCATCATTTGATGGCAGGTGTAGGTTTGGTAGTTAACAGTCACCGGCTCTGAGTTTAGCAACAATACCAGTAAGACACACCCAGGCAGGTTCGTGAATTGCCAATCATAATTACCTGATTGTGGCCGGCTGGAAACCTTTCGATGTTTTGTACTGAGGGAAGGAGCGTGTTGAGTGCTTCAGCAACTGACCGGACCAGTAGGGGGAGGGGGGGCGGGAGGGGGCGCCGGACCGTTGCTATGTTGAAAATGTATGTCGGCTCCACAGGATCCTTTCTGGAACTTTGAACGAATACGTCTGGTGCGCTTCCTATTTGGTTTATCAGATGCGTGTGACCGTAGCTATAATTGCCACTTCATGTAGCAGTATTTTAATGTTTGGTTCGGTATTTTTCCAGTTGATAGCGGTTCACATCTGCATCCGTATAAGACTTTATTGATATCGCTTCGTTCTCTAGGCTCAGTTTGGATTCCTTATTTAATTCTCCAGTCCGTGTGTTATTTGTGAAGTTCGGTCTCAACGTCCTAGTTGTGGCGGCGAGTTTTTATACAGGGCGATTTTTTTTACCGTTCACAAACTCTAGGGATTGATCGATGAGAGGACACGGAACAAAAAAGGTATAATGAACTTATGTCCTGAAATGACTGGTTTCCATGCTATAAGTCAATTAATCAACCATACTTTGTTACAGAGGCTGCAGTGTAACACGCGCTGTACCACGCAGGCACAGTAACAGCACGCATGGTTTGCTTCTAGAGAGTGGCCCTTTTTCTCATACGTCACTGCCTGCTGCCCTCTCTTCGCATAGTAATTTGTAATGTTGTGTCTGGTTCACTTCTCTTGCTGACTCACCTTGTAGTGGATGTGATACCGCGTTGTACACAATGGTTCCGTATTCGAATCGAGAGCTTGCCGACGCGGTGTCTACTTACGGAAGGGCAAATGGAAACTGGCGCCTGGCAGCAAGGTTGTATCAGGAGACCTATCCACGCCAACAACCGCAGCATTCAATATTTGCAGTAGTGTTTCACCGTTTGTCTAAGACAGGGTCTTTACAGGAAGCAGGAAATCATGAAGGACGTATCTGAAATGTTTGTACACCAGACTTGGTAAAAATGTGATTAACACAGTGAAAGGCGGCAGCTATGTCAGTACCAGGAAGTTCGTCCGCCAACACAGCGTAATCCAGACGACCGTGTGATCAATTCTCCACTATAATTGTTACTACCCTTATCACTTACAGCATGTGCAGAGTTACTAGCGACAGACTTACCATATCAAAATTAGTTTTGTAACTGGTTTATTCAACAGGAAACCACGATTCCGCGATTTGTGCCATCCATCCAAGTCGCAGATCAGGCCACCTCTACCAAAGTGGTATCTTCAACATTCATAACAGTCATCTATGGGATAATATGCAGAACCCCCGTGGCATAGTGACAGCGCATCATCATCATCGTCGGTGTGGTCGGGAACTGTGGGCCGAGAAAATTGATGAGCGTATTTTGGGACTAGCCTTTCTTCCACGTCACCTAACAGGCAGGGAACTATCGGCATTTCTAGTAGCTGACTTTGCCTCTCCCGCTGGAAGAATTGCCATTGATGATTCGAAGGGTTATGTGGCTGCTGCGTGATGGTTCTCCACCAACTTCGCTGTTAACGTTCGGACGCATCTCAATCGTGTCGTCCCCAGTTGATGAATCGGACGAGCTGGTCCTGTTGCATTTGACAATTCGTGTAACGACATTCCTCTCAAAAGCGAGTAGTTTGTCTTCCGTAATGTTCGCACATGCATTGGCAATGCGCTGACGCATGTTGTTAGGTATTGTCGGTGGATCAGGACAGCAAATATCCTTCAACTTTCCCCACAGAAAGAAATACAGGGACGTCAGACCCGGCGAACGTGCGGGCCATGGTATGGTGCTTCGACGACCAATCCACCTGTCATACTATTCAATATCGCTTCAACCGTACGCGAGCTATGTGCCGGACATTCATCATGTTGGAAGTACATCGCCATTCTGTCATGCACTGAAACATCTTGTAGTAACATAGGTAGATCATTACGTAGGAAATCAGCATCCATTGCACTTTTCAGATTTCCATCGATAAAATGGGGGCCAATTATCCTTCTCCCACAATGCCGCACTATACATTAACCCGCCAAGGTCGCTGATGTTCCACTTGTCGCAGCCATCGTGGATTTTCCGTTGCCCAATAGTGAATACTATGTCGGTTTACGTTACCGCTGTTGGTGAATGACTCTTCGTCGCTAGATACAACGCGTGCAAAAAATTTGTCATCGTCCTGTAATTTCTCTTGTGCCCAGTGGCAGAACTGTACACGACGTTCAAAGTCGTCACTATGCAATTCTTGGTGCATAGAAATATGGTACGGGTGCAATCGATGTTGATGTGTCATTCTTAACACTGACGTTCTTCAGATTCCCGATGTTCGACGACCATGTTCCTCTACTGATGCGAGGATTAGCCGCGACAGCAGCTAAAACACCTACTTGGGCATCATCATTTGCTGCATGTTGTGGTTGACGTGTCACATGTGGCTGAACACTTCCTGTTTCCTTAAGTAACGTAACTATCAGGCGAACGATCCGGACATTTGGATAATGTCGTCCAGGATACCGAGCATCATACATAGCACACGGCAGTTGGGCATTTTGATCACAATAGCTATACATCAACACGATATCGACCTTTTCCGCAATTGGTAAACGGTCCATTTTAACACGGGTAATGTATCACGAAGCAAATACCGTCCGCACTGGCGGAGTGTTACGTGATACCACCTACTTATACGTTTCTGACTATTACAGCGCCATCTGGCACAAAGCGAAAAAAGTGGTCCAACTAAAACATTCATATTTCTCTACGTGCTATACGAATATGTAATAAAAATGGGGTTTCCTATTTAAAAAAATAAACGCAGTTCATATCCGTTTGACCTATGGCAGCGCCATCTAGTGGGCCAATCATAGCGCAATATGGTTTCCCCTTGAAGCTGGCAGTGCTCCACCAGCAATCGACACGTTTACTTAATCGTAAACAAGCTCACCAATATCGGTCGTAAAATATGAATGTCATAACTAACTGTTAACCTATTTCCGAAAACAAAGGAAGAGCCTTTTAGTTTCAAATGGTTCAAATGGCTCTGAGCACTAGGAGACTTAAGTGCTGAGGTCATCAGTCCCCTAGAACTTAGAACGACTGAAACCTAACTAACCTAAGGACATCATACACATCCATGCCCGAGGCAGGATTCGAACCTGCACCGTAGCGGTCGCGCGGTTCCAGACCGAAGCACCTAGAACCGATCGGCCACTCCGGCCGGCCTTTAAGTTTCGAACGACGTAAGAGATGACTGAGTTGGTTCGTTGAGCAAGACTACTTTCAACTTCACACTATCGTTTTGTTACCTGCATATCTGTGGCTGACCTACTCGGAGGTATTCCTCGCAGTAGAAGAAAATTTCATTGACACTATTTGCTAAGGGAGGCACACATGGTGGTCTGAAATTCCACAAAAGCAATCTAACGCCCTTATCTTAAATTAATGTTTCAGGGACTGAGAGTATAACGCACTCTGTTGTGATCCATCCATCGGGTGTGTAAGTTGGCGCGAATATCGATCAAGACTACTGATTACACACGCAGTTATCATAGTCACCTACTTGCTCGTACTCCAGACGTGAGCCTCACAGTTCACAAGGATGTTGAGCCGTTGTGCAACTGTTTTACTTACCGCTTGGGGTCTCTTAGTCAGTAGTGTCTCATTTTTTCCCTACTTTTAGCGCTGTGCGTTTCCATTTGTCTTGAATGACCCCTATATCGACCTCAAGCTCAATTCAGTCTTTCCTTATAAGACAGAACTTTAGTTATAGGAAGTGTTTCAACTGACCTTGAACCTGAGCGGCCCGACTGGTGGCTTGGCATAAGGGATACCCTGTCAGCTGCAGTAGGTTCTGCCGGAGGGTGTCTTGAGCCTGCGGCCTCTGAGCGCACCCTGGGGGATGCTGACGGTCACCGAGCTGTCCATTCGTTCCATGATGAGCCACACTGACTCGCAGGATGACGGGCAGCCGTCTCACTGCTTTAATACCAGCGACGATAAATGCAGAGCAAAGCGTCAGAAGCCAATCCAAGCACTCTGATATGAAACGTGTGACGTATCACTGCACACGGGTTACATCTCAGAGCTACATTTTCCTCCTTATCAAACTAATATCTCAACCGGATCTTCAGCTGTGTGGTATAGTGGACCCGGATGCTTCACCTGACTCCTACAGCCTCTACTGTTTGTAGCAGCTGTGGAGTCTTGGTCATATGATGGTTCAAGATTATCCAAAAAGTTATGAAGCGACGCACACTTCTGTCATTTGATGAAGTAGTTCAATTGCCAGTTGTTCAAAGTAGAACAAATTGTTACAATTTATCGAAATAAACCCTGAAACTGATGATGAATTTCTATAAGAGCGTGAGAGTTCTATGCCCTGACAGATATTTCGAACGAATGCAAAAGAGCCAAAGGCGTCCTTAATGCTATTCGTGATACGTAACAGTGACTGAACTGGAAGTTCGGTGTCAACTTAAGTTGTGCCGCTGAGCATGTACCCCCAGAAAAGACTCGCTGAGGAATATACGATGCGAAAAGTAAAGGAATTCTGAAGACCATCAGGTGAGCTCTCCGCTGCATTCTTTCACGAGGATAATTATGACAAGCATTCGCCTGAATGCTGCTGCCCTGCGGAGTAGGGATGTCTTGAGAAATGAGTTCCCCTAACTTACTAACTTACTATTTTTTTATCAGTTAGGCTTCAGTAAAGTTGCTTCGTTTTCTGATTTGTATTGTTTCGTTGCTATTAATACGTACCATTTCAACAAGTGGAATTTACTTGCAGGATGATAAGGGTAGCACGCAGGTGGTTCTTGCATGTTCTCGGAGCGTTTTCCGACACTTACGTTGTCTACAACCGACGAAAACAGCAGGACCATCCAGCAGAGCTTGTGCAGCGACAGACTTAACTGGAATACGATTATTCTTGTCTCCAGCTGTTGTAGCAAATTCGATGTTCTCGATGGTCTTGTAGACTGTTTGTTTAGTGAGAGCGTAAACCATTTGCCCATCGTTGCGGTTAAATGTCATTTGTATGATTGACGGTTTTAGTCTATTATATGAAATTCATATCTATAATATTAAAAAATTCTGCACGCAAGCGATCTATGACAGAATTAAAATGTATAAGTGAAATGGTTCTCAAATGTAAAGCTACTTAACGGATGTCCTTTGCCTGCCTGTGGCCACCAAAAGTGAATCGTTACAGTAAGGCTTAAGCACTTGCTACCTGATGTTTTACGATGCTTCATGTTTAATATTTGCGTACCTAAACAGTACCTACACATTAATAACAGACACCGTCGACAGTTTGTAGAGTACTTTCTCCCACCAGTTGTTGTAGCATCGATCAGAGTCATACAAACCAAAATCCACAGCTCCCATAGTCTTACTATAGAAACAGATCGGGTTTGGACATAACGCTTTTGCCTTAGTTTCATCATTTGGGATTACCTTTGCCTAATGTAGGCCCACGACAGATGCTTGGAACAACTACTGGTTCACTATCTTGCCATCTTCCTGCTAATGTTTGTTGTCTGTTCACAATAAATTCGCAGCCTCCACTTTCCAGTTTTCCTCGGAACTTTGATATCTGCGGGCAGTGCTCACTGAAGCAAACTTGATAATATTCAGTAAATCGACGCTTGTGGAACAGCTGTCAATAAAAAGTATGACCTCTTCCTTTCTGACTGTATTTGACAGTGTCAAGAAAACTTCCTTCCCAAGTGAGTCCACATAAAGATTGACATTATACGTGTATTCAGTTACAGCGTCACAACGATCTCGAATTTTTATACCTCCTTTAATAGGTTACCTGAAAGCAGATTTCCCTTTGTATTTTGGCATAAACTCATCTATACTCTGATAGCAGCTCTCTTCCCTTCCCCTACAAAAGGTGTGATAGAGACAAGCGGATAACCTCATCGGTATAATATGTTTTTGAAGAGCCTGCAGGTTGTTGGGGACCATTGAAACATAACTTCGGCAGCAAAAGTTAGAACATGTTTCCCGCAATTTACACATTTGCTCCCTCATTACCCACGTACCGGGTGATCAAAAAGTCAGTATAAATTTGAAAACTGAATAAATCACTGAATAATGTAGATAGAAAGATACAAATTGCCACACACGCTTGGAATGACATGGGTTTTTATTAGAACCAAAAAATACAAAAGTTCAAAAATGTCCGACAGATGGCGCTTCATATGATCAGAATAGCAATAATTAGCATAACAAAGTAAGACAAAGCAAAGATGATGTTCTTTACAGGAAATGCTCAATATGTCCTCCATCGTTCATCAACAATAGCTGTAGTCGAGGAACAATGTTGTGAACAGCACTGTAAAGCATGTCCGGAGTTATGGTGAGGCATTGGCGTCGGATGTTGTCTTTCAGCATCCCTAGAGATGTCGATCGCTCACGATACACTTGAGACTTCAGGTAACCCCAAAGCCAATAATCGCACGGACTGAGGTCTGGGGACCTGGGACGAAAGTGGCGGCTGAGCACACGATCATCACCAAACGACGCGCGCAAGAGATCTTTCACGCGTCTAGCAACATGGGGTGGTTTTTTTTTTTTTTTTTTTTTTTTTTTTTTGCTTCTAGCAAAACCCCATGTCATTAGAAGCATTACCTTTCTATCTACATTATTCCGTGGTTTAATAAGTTTTCAAATTAATACTGACTGTTTGGTCATCCGGTATTTATCATGTGACCGATAATCCGATAATCTTAAATATTGGGTAGCGTATTATAACTCATTACAAGTAAGCAACCAATCAACATATTATTTTGTCTGGATCAGTGTCTTCTGTGGTGTTATTTTTACTTTTTCGTAACAAACGAAACGTTTGTTGGTACATTGACGCATGAACATTATCAAGCTGTGAGGAGATAATTGTAGAAAACAGTACATTGTATCAAAATACGCAGTCCAATGCCTCCCTGCACGTTCGTCTGTCTGAAAGGATCGATGATCACTCAAAGGCCCAAAGAGGGCTTGAAATGTTGTGTGATGTGGTTGGTATCTGTTTCCACATCATATTTCCATCTACTTGGCTGTACGCAAACACCATCTCAGCTTGTTCTCCACGTGAATACCGGACCATTCTGCTGCTTACAGCACTCTGTGTAAATCACACAGTCTGCAACACACAAGGAGCACACGACACGTTGTCACAGGAACTGTCATTAGACAACCCCATCTGCCGTGGCCACGATGCATTTCCAGACACATGTTCATAGGACCTTTTCTCCTCCATTTCCAGTAAGAAATCCGTCCCTGCAGTTTGTCAGTTTTATTAATCTTCAAGCTGTAGCTATGAAGACTGAGAAATTGCACTTAACGTAGTATATTCACGTTTTACTTGTTAACAGCATGGTAACTGTTAATGCTTTATTGCTTGTGCCTACATTCATTATGAATGAACATACTTTGGGATTCTTTATAGAAAAATTCGAAAAAACTTATTCATTTTGAAACTTGGTGAGTAGTATAGATGCCAAATATTTAGCACACAGCTCCCGTTTATGTACCTAGTTTGCGCCACAGCCATGATGTAGTCGCTTTAGGCGAGAAACTAAAAATCGAAGATGTTGGGTGGCTCAAACTTCAAAATAATTGGCGGGAAATTTAAAATAGAGTGATTGCCATAAATTTAAAATGGCAGGAAATTTAAAACTCAATAATATGCGGGAGCAGGATCAAAAAAGTTAGGAAATAAAAATACGAAGATGGTATGAAATTTAACAGTAAGTAGGCAATTTTAAAAATCGCAAGATGGTGGAGCTAGCGTAATTGTGCTACATGGCCAACATCTCCCTTCCCCTCTTTCCAACCTGTCACAGCAATGTATTATAACGATGAGTAAAAATGGCGCCAAATGGCATTACTTCACTTGAAAGTCAAAGGTACAAATAGCTCTGGTACAACATCACAGAAATATCAGAGTCAAGGATATATATTTTGTACACAGAATTGTGTAAAAGAACATGCTTCTCATATAATATTAAAATGACTACAAGGTCAACAATATGCACTGTATACATCACTATTAGGTGGCCTTAGAAGAGTCCAACGTTATTACATTACAATAGATCTGTAAATAACAATGGGAAATCCAGGTAGAAGCTATTGTATAGGCAATCATGTACACATACACAAGACATCAATAAATTGCACCAATATCCCACGCATGCACTACCTCCACTAGCATAGTACAGGAGCGATAACGACATCGTTATTGTAAATCACCATAAAGGTGTGGGTGAGTTAGTTCCATGGTCAGCAATATGTGGTCTAAATTCACCCTGCACTGCGGCTAGCTGCCGTCACCATGAATCTCATCCTTCTGCAGTAACCGCAGCTAGACGATTGCTAGGCCAATGACAGGCACACGGCACGCTGCTGCATGCAAAGACACGATCCACCCAGTAGCAATGGGGCAATCTGTTGACTTTTTAGTCCACAGGACTACCTATCACATTCTCAATATTAAATGAGTAATTACCACATCACAGTAACACACTACACGTAAACAGGGACGTTCTGGCTTCGATAAATGGCATTCGTAATTCTTTTCTCGACTTGCCTAATGTGCAATATCCCTCGTTTTCAGTTAGTTCAAATGGCTCTGGGCACTATGGGAATCAACTGCTGTGGTCATCAGTTCCCTAGCACTTAGAACTACTTAAACCTAACTAACCTAAGGACATCACACACATCCATGCCCGAGGCAGGATTCGAACCTGCGACCGTAGCAGTCGCACGGTTCCGGACAGCGCGCCTAGAACCGCGAGACCACCGCGGCCGGCTTTTCATTCAGTAATCACTGTCCTAAACAACATCCGTATATACACAGGAAAAGGGTGGCTACGCTATACATCATTCATGTGGAACGGCAAGCCAAAGACTAAATTTTACTGCCCAACATGTAGAAGATGCAATAGATCTACACCAAAAATGAAAGCACAGGCTCTTTGCTCATCAGTTCCCTTTTAGTTTGATGCTGTATGGTACTGCCCTTTCCAAAATACGTGACTTTAAATAATGTGCCGTTAAAACTATTTTCTTTGAGATATAAAGCAACTTTCAGATTTATGATTTTGAAAGGCAGGTGGTAGATGTGTATGTTTATACAAGGTCTCGTCCCAGACCGCTCAATTTGTTTGAGCCAAATTTGGCACAGAAACACCAGGCCTCATGAATATCAGCACTGTGTGGCTAATAACCTCCTGGCTGCAATGTGAGGGACGATATGAGAAAAGTGTGTTTTTCGCAGCCAGTAGAATACATGCTGCCCTGTATTACAGACATGTGTGGGAATAGCATCTGACTGCCAAATTAACCTGCTTTGCAGGGCAGCCTACATGTAGATTAGAAGAAATGGTTTACCTGGCCCACACATGGAGAATGCCGTGCGTGACAGGTGAGTTGAAATAGTATTGGCCAGCTTCATTGATGTGATTTGCATTGCAGCTTGTATGCCAGGGGTAAACAAACGATGTGTTCCCT
This sequence comes from Schistocerca gregaria, assembly GCF_023897955.1. Classification (NCBI taxonomy): domain Eukaryota; kingdom Metazoa; phylum Arthropoda; class Insecta; order Orthoptera; family Acrididae; genus Schistocerca; species Schistocerca gregaria. The sequence goes on along the minus strand of NC_064921.1, from coordinate 568,374,752 downwards.
GCTTTATTAAACTGTATTGTAGGGGCTACGTTTGCAGATTAGCACTGCCGGGGACAGTTTCAGATGAGTAGAGGGTAAGGTGGAAGAGGGATCCTAAGAGGAGTGGATTGAGAGATACAGGAGGCTGCTGGAAAGTATAGAGGTTTGGTCGGGAGGTGCAGAAGGAAGAGGGAAGGAGGCAGAGATCAAAAGAGAGAGGAGGAGGAGCAGGAGGATGTGGTCAGAGGGAGGAGAAGGAAAATAGTGGGTGGAGGAAATGGAGTGGAGGACATGAGAGGGAGAGAGAGAGAGAGAGAGAGAGAGAGAGAGAGAGAGAGAGAGAGAGAGAGAGAGAGAGATAGACAGAGAGACGGAGAAAGAGAAGAGATAGACAGATTGGAAAGAGTAGACGGAGGTGGGAGAATGAGGTGGACGGAAAGATGGCGGAAGAGACGGATACAGAGGTGGAGAGGAGGAGGAGGAAGTGTGTTCAGTATACGTGCAGGCAAAATCTTGGAGGTAATTTTACGGAATGGGCATTTTGAGTTAATTCTACAGCCACCATCATAAGTATCAGATGGCACCATGAGAATAATATAACAGAGATTAGAACACGTACAGACATTCAGTATTCCGTTGCTCTTTATGAATACAGGGCAGAAAAAGAATCGCTAAAAGAGCCTGCCGAGCACCCTCCAGGAACCTACAAGGAATTTTTTTAATAAGGACCTACTTAAGTTCATTCCAGAGCCTCACTGCACCCAACGTCTGATTATATCACAATACACAGTGTACAACACATATTTTCTCGGAAACATGTTCGCTAAAGTTATTCTTCCGCAAATTTATTGTTCATTCCAAAAATCATACATACAGCATTTGCACACCATTTTATTTGTCGTCGTGCTCGTTTCACGAGGCACGCGTTGGAAGAAGTAGAGAGCTACCCACAAGATACACCCTCCGAATTTTGGTATATAACGCCTCTCTTGTGCCGTCCACAGATGGACTTAGCTATACTTCTTGCGTCGATTGAACGAAATCTAGACAAAACACGTTGCTATTCATTCTTGCCTACATCTTTTATTAGTCTGACATGGTAAGCCAAAGACCGACGAGAAATATATAAAAATAAAAACAGTCAAGCATGTCTTTTTAAACCGCCTCCTCCACGGATGGAAAACATTTCGTAAAGATTTCTTGTCACCATTGCATATGCTGTCGCTTTATGTTCTCATTACGATTGAAATCTCTCTGGATGGTCATTTCTAGGTGTTGTACGATTACTACTGTTTCTAGTGATTCGTTTTCAATAACGTAACAGAGCGGCATTTGTTCTCTTTGGTTTTTTATATGCATTTCATTCCATTGATTTACGCTCCCATGCTAGGCACCAATCGTCAGTCCTTCGCAGGTCCTCCTGTAAATTCCTACAGCTTACTAATGTTGTGTCCCTCCTATCTAAAACAGTATCATATGCGATCCGCATAAATCTAAACACACATTCCGCAAGCAACTGTGCAGTGCATGGGATATCGAATAGTGGTGTTATCGATTTTCTTTCCTATTCCACACTGATCGAGGAAAACTGATTATCTATATGACTCTGTATGTACGCCTAATCTCTTTTATCTCGCACTTAATATCGACATGACAAATACAGATTTTTAATGGTAAAAATGTAGGGAAAGGGAGATTAATAGTTCTCCAGAGCAATGATCAACTAAGCCTTGCTACATCTTCAGCACCTATACATTTCTACTCAGATTCCTGTTGTCGTGAAAAAATATAGGAGAGGGGGTGGGAGCTCCCAAAACATATAGTCAAGCATGTCAGTGATGAGTTGTACTAGACTAAGAACTGATGTTCCACAACTCTGGACTGTAACCATTGAAAGGACACTGTGGATCATTGTAGACAGGGCACCTTTAAAGGATTTTTTTGACAGGGCAGTAAATAGGAAACAGATATCCATTTACTGAACTTTTATTAATTCTTTCATGTACAATTACACACATAACACAGCTTTAGAAACAATAGCTTAATTTTAACTTGTAATTTCAATGTACATCCACTCCACATGCATATAAAAATTTAACTTTAAAACTTTTAACACAATAAATGGTTATTCTGTTGCAAGACGCACAGCATCCAGTCCGATACCCTGTTTTTGCTTATTCAAATGGGAATGGATGTCTATAAAAAGGCTATACCACTATCCGTCAGTATTTACAATAAATGGAGAAATTTTGTATACCCCACTGATATCCAGTTATATCTATCTACTGTGTTTAAAGTAATATGTAAGCCTTCCTTACACATCTGAAAGAGGTTCTTCTTTTCCCAATAACAATATATAAGCAAGAGATTCTTCCTTTTCCAATAACTATTTATAAGTCCCCGTTGCTGCAAATGTTTTTTTTTTTTAATTTGGCCTCTTATATCTTCAGCTTTCTCTTTCACATGCGTTACAAGTTACTTATACTTAGGGTTGGATGCTCGTTAACAAGATTTTGTTTAAGTCTGTTTCATACATTTCGTCTTTACCTTAGCACTTTCAACGTAAGAATCTACCCTAATCCGCCAGTATCTATATTGGAAGGTATTGTGGTAAACAGTGTCTTAGATTTAGAAATATATATTTCTCCAGCTTTAATGTAATGTTTTATGTATAATATATCATGTTCATTGGATTCTGTATCAAAAACGCCACCATAATTTACAGAAGGAAATTAAAACTAAATACTGACAGAATATAATTCTTTGTCATGATTGTCTGAATGGTTACCTTAGCTTTCGGCTATTCTTATTGCCACCGTATACGAACTGCAGAACACTATTACACACTACAAAGGTACTTCACATGGAAGAGATAGGCACAGAATGAAGCGGTGCACGTTGTCAGTACTGCTTATTGGCGTTTAACACTCTTACGGTCATATAGAGGGTCGAACGCAACATCCATTCTGTAGGTATAAAACGTGGCTTCAGGACTGGTAATAGAATATACTTTGCCAAAGGAAGATGTAAAAGTTTCTCGTAGATCCACATCAGGACACGTTAGAAAACTCATAAAGAGGTTACCGATAATGTTGTTTGATCTTATATTCATGACTTACAAATAAATTTATCATTTATCTTTATAATTGCAGCTCAACCATGTCAAACACTGAGTCCCGATTGTATTGTGGCTGTTTAATCACATTGCTGTTTTCCTGGTGGTCTCCATGTACGTCTCAGTTCTGTTAGAAAGGCTCAGCAAAATCTTTCGTTTTATCTAAGTATTTAAGGTAACATTCATCTACAAGAAGGAGTTACAATATCCCTGAGAGCTCTGCCTTTATTGCAGCCTTGATGACATCAGCCTATTCCATGTTATATTGTACAACCATATGAGTTTTACATATTCCCCATATGTATCCAGATATTTTCCGCATATCTTGTTAAAAGTAATTTGTAAGCCATCTTTGCACATCGGCAATATCATGTTCTTTTTTCGAGTAGCAGTGTTAATCTATACATAAGAACACCTACTTGAGCAGGAAACTTCAACGTATGGTCGTTTTCCATCACTGTTTACAATAAATGCAGGTATCAAGTACTTCCCGTGCGTTATCCAGATCATTTCCTAGACAGTGGTTGAAGCAATATGTAAGCCTTTAAGCTTTTCTGCAATTTGAGCTCATAGATGATAAGCAGTTTTATCGTCGCATAAAATAACATTACCGTTTTCTTGCAGAAACAATGCGTTGAGCGAGTTTAGGTAGTTACACATCTCCAATTTGTTTAAAAACCTTAGGATAATCAAGCTTTATAGCCACAATCGTATGCTAATAGTCATCTACGTGAAACTGTTGCAGTAGTCCTGACAGCTGATCCATTTTAACATTGCCCAATTTCACTTTATATAGATTTCTTATATTTAATATAGATTTCTTATATTTCATCGAACTGGTTTCTAGGGTTTCCTGCCAATTTTTCCGTGATACGTCTCTTGATGCTCTAGCATTTCTCCTGTATAACAGAACTGGCAGTTTTGTCATGATACCACATATTTAGAATGTTAGTGTTCATCCTGCCAAAGTACGAATAGCTGATGTCAGCCCCCTCCTATTTCTAGTGCCTGCATAAAAACACGACTCATTCTGCGGTAAATTCCGATTACGCACCCCCTATAATGCGTTTATCTGGTTGTATCTATAAAATCACTGAAATATTACTAAGGTGCATGCAGCGAATTGTAATTTACGTTATATATGGTTTGTGTGATGATGGTCTCATATAATTACATGCAATACACAGGAACTTTACACAGATTTCCCATGTCGTCTGTCACCTGGGTAAGGCTAGCACCTGCCTTCACACTACTTGTGACGTGGTGCCCTGTTTCTAATATGCCCTGCACCGTCCCTAAATACTACCTGCTAGTAAGACTATTATCCTACTGTCTTTTGATACCGACCTACACTTATTTTCTTTGCTAGAAGTCTGTTGCCACTTCCTGTGACCGAAAACTAGATGAGGCTCTTTCCCTTCCACTTCGAATAGTACGTCAGAGTTACTACATTTTGGAAGCTCAAATCTAGATGAAATTGCAGAGCTGTTGCCCTTTTGTCCATTATTTTTTACCTTTGCCCAGTTCCCAAAATCATTTTTTCCCTTTCAATCGCATTATAATTCAGTCTGAAGGGCACAGAACCTTCATTCCTGTTTAATGATTCCGTTGTCTCTTTTACAGAGCCTACAGTTCCATGGGCCAGCCTTGTTAGGTTCCCCATTCAGTACCCTACTACACTCGCCTGAGTGGAATTCCAGGCCCACAATCTACACATACCGCTCTCTGTCTCACCAGTCTACAGTAACATCCACGCTTACCATGCATTGCAACACAGAGTAAACGCTTGAAAATAAAATGAAATTTTCGGGTGTATGGTATAACGTAAAAAGTTGTATTATTTCCCTTTAAAATGAGAACTTAGCGCTCACTGAAGTGTTAACTAACTTATTCACGCTACAATGTAGCTCTCAGTCGCTATTTATCACGAGCATTACTTGATGTTTATGTGGCGACGCGAAAGTCGCCATTGTTCCGATGCATTTGAACTCACGAGCTCGCCTCTGTCGCCACTATTGTGTAGCCCTGTGGGCGGCGCCTCCTGAACGGGTGTCTGCCGCCACCCGCTGACGAGTGCAGCGACCATCAGTGGAGTCCTCGTCGCAGCGAGTGCTCCACTGTTCGTTTTTGCTGGGGCAGTATCTTCAATGGCGGCGCCTACCATCGGGTCACTCATTGCGCTAATGATCGCCTGCCCGGGATTGTGAAACCAGGTGTTCCTCATTGCGTACACAGAAGTTTTAGATGCCTTGTTCGTTATCCAGAAAGTCACACGCCATCTTACAACCCTTGGTTTGGCTGGTCAATGGCAAGTTGGTTGCCTTTAATTTGCGATTGTGGTCCCTGCAGCCATATCGGAGTTCAGTTTGAGAACAGGACATTGTAAATTTTATTGACAGTGTTCTTAAATGTGGGTGTTTATGTAAGGCAACAAGTGTTTACAACATGTTTTTAATCTTAGTGAGGCTTAATGTTATGCATACAACAGCAGTATTTTTCCATGAAAGGATAATCGGGGAGTGATCCATATGTTTCTTGAATTTGTCTTACTATCTACTATTGTAGTTGCATTTTGTAATTGGTCATGAAGTGTATGAGGTGTATCCACTGGTTTAAAGTTATATTATTTTTAGATTCAATGTAGGTTTGAATATTATTTACGTTTAATGGGAGTTTTGGAAATAAAGTTGTGTGTTTGGAAAAAAGTATGACACTCACTTTCAACCTCGCCCTTACTCACTAACAGTTTGCTCTTGGTATAATACAGCCTACAACGCTTCTTGCAATTTTACGTGATATTTTAAGAACTAAACCTCAGGTCACGAAACCTACAATTGTCGGAATATAGGAGTTATAAAGGAAAGAACTTACGTATAAAATATTCTTCACAGTGTCACTTTACCCTACGTTAATGGACTGTTTTATCTAGTAACACAATAGCGGCTGCTTCAGCTGGGCATCAGTACTGGCAACGCTTTTTCGTTTTTAACTTCTAATACTGATAACTTCTAATACTGATGTCTTTCAACCAATTTCAAGGATGTAAAAGCTACATTTTACAGATTTTTCAGGAACCATTTGTACTTCTTTCTCTTTCTACGAATAATTTTTCACTCGCGTCAAGAATAGAATAAAAAATCATCATAAAAGTGGTGCACCAGAAATTCCCATTATCCAAGAAATAGAAAATATTGATCCAAGGGAAAATACGTCAGATGCAATTATGCTAGTGATTAAGGAGATTCATAGACTGTTAGTTTCATATGTAACCCTTAAGAAAAGTGTTGGGCCCTTGATCTATGGCCGAGACAAAAGGAGGGGCTGTTAGGAGGTCGCGCGGACGCTTGATACTGTGCACCTCCACCAGGGCGCCTTGCAGTCAAGCGAACAAAGGCTATGACGTAAATTCCGGAAGGTGCGTTGTTAACCTGCCGGCCTTGTTCACAAGTATAGCGGAAATTTAAGCGATGAAAAGCACCGTTGTCCTATCGTCAAACAATGAGGAGAAATACAAAACTTTGTCTCGCCGTAGTTCCCGAAACTGAGACTTCGCAAGAACCTGTCTGCGTCTCGTCCCGAAATTTCTCATCCTTAAACTAACCTCTCTTTAATTTACATTTAATTACATTTCAATGACCTACTGTCATACAGTTTGTTACGCTGTGTAAGATAACAGTGTGTTGAAACAAAACATTTCAATCGAGATTCTAAAACTGAAATTGTCTCTACATATTGTTAAAAAGGTCTACTTCCATTAGAAGTTATCTTTGTGTGAACGAAATATGTCAGCATTTACAGGGCAGAAATAATATTAATGAGATTACATCTAAGTAGAAAGAATTCACTGAAGGCCTCTGCGAGCGAGAGGAAGTCTGCTGAGATGACAGGAGAAATGGAAGTTCATTTGGAGGACAGTTTTACAGTCAGCGATTGGACGACATACTAAAAGCCCAATGGAAAATGACAACCCGAAATTGGGGACATACTATCCGACTTTCGGAAAAATATCAAACACCGAAGATAGCAAGGGCAGATGATTGTAAGAATTATAGGAACATCAGCTCATACATATGTTTCTGAATTTAATAATATGTGAACAATTGCAAAAGAATTGAAATCTGTTATAAGCGACTAGCACTTTGGTTTTAGGTATGAAGGGGCAGTTGCGACGTTGCGATCGACAGCAGAAGCAAATTTTGCAAAGAATCAAGATTCTTTCAAAGGATCTGTCGACCTAGAGAAAATGTTCGACAGTGTGAAATGGTAACGACCCTCGAATTTTTAATAAAGGTAGGTAGGTGCATGCTTTTGGGAAATGTGTTTACTATACAGTATGAATAATAATAAGGAAGGATGTAAAATCAAAAGTAATATGGTCGGAGGAAGAAGGATATAACTCAGAGAAGCAGTCTTTCTCCCCTAGCGTTCTATTTGTACAATGAAGAAGCAATAGCCGAGATAAAGGATAGGTTCAGAATTGCGGCTGAAATTCAGTGTGAAGGAATATCGATGATATACTTCGCAGAAGACATTATTATCCTCAGTGTGAGTGAGGAAGGGCGCAGGGCACGCTGAATGGAATTAACAGTCTACTGAGCACAAAATGTAGACTGCTAGTGACACAAAGGAAGATGAAGTGAGAAGTGAGGTGAACGATGAACTTCATCAAAATTAGTGACTACGAAGTACGCAAAATGAAGGAATTCTAGTACCTTTGAAACAAACAACAGACGACGGGCAAAGCTAGGAAGACATAAAAATTAGAGTAGCAAATGTAATAGGGCGTTATTGTCTAAAGGAATTCTTCTAGTGTCAAACGTCGATCTCACTATAAGGACGCAACTGCGGAGACTGTACGTTTGAGCACGACGTTATATGAAAGTTAATCATGGAAAGGAGGAAAAACACAAAGAAAAAGAATCGAAGAGTTTGCTGTGTGTTACTACAGAATTGTGCGAAAATTCACAGATAATATAAGGAATGAAGAGAGCTTGTGTGGAATTGGGGACAGAGTATGTGGAAAAAACTAACAAGAGGAATTAACAGAACGTTAGGACACTTATTAAGATATGAGGAAACAGATTCCATGGTACTAGAAGGAAGTGGAAAGGGTAAAAACTGTAGGGCAAGACAAAGCTTGAAATATACGCAACAAATAAACAAATAACTGAGGACGTTGGTTGAGATGACGCTTTGGTGGGCCACATTGAACCGGGTAGAAGATTTATGACCTCAACGAAAAAAAAAAGATAATGACGGAAATAAACTTCATAGTCAGAAATGTATTCACTGTTGCTCTTTACCAAACCGTGGCAAATATAGGCAATATATGGAAACCCGTATTGAGTCGAGCACGAAAACTGTAATAGGAGTGGTACGTTTGGATCATCTTATTCTTTCAAAACGATGGAGCACATTAATCAGTAGTCCTGTCCTTTCAGGCTTTATTTGAGCAAATATAGGTTTACGCTATCAACTAGACATTATGAATGCAGTATTTCAGAGTTTTAATATATTTCCTAGTCCATCTGGTGAGGAAGATGTATGAGACAGGTGAAATACCACGAAACATCTACAAGAATATAATAATCCCAATTTCAGAGAAAGCAGGTGTTGACATATGTGAACATTATGGATGACCAGTTCAATAAGTCACAGCTGCTGAATACTAACACAAATCTTTTACAGAAGAAAGGAAAACCAGTAGAAGCCGACCTCGGCGAAGATCAGTTTGGATGCCGGAGAAATGTGAAAAAACGCAAGGCAATACTAAACCTTTGACTTCTTGAAGAAGATACCTTAAAGAAAGGCAAACCTATGCTCATAGCATTTGTAGACTTATCGAAAGCGTCTGAAAATGTTGACTGGATTATTCTCTTTCCAATTCTTAAGGTAGCACGGGAAAAATACAGGGAACGAAAGGCTATTTACAATCTGTGTAGAAAACAGATGGCTGTGATGAGAGTCGACGGCATGAAAGGGAAGCAGTGGTTGAGAAGAGACTGAGACACTGTTGAACCCTATCCCCGATGTTATTCAATGTGTATATTGATCAATGAGTAAAGGAAACAAAAGAAAAATTACGAGTAGGAATTTTAATCCACGGAGAACAAATTCAAAACCTTGAGTTTCGCCGATGATATTGTAAACCTGTCAGAGACAGCAAAGGACCTGGAAGAGCAGTTGAATTGAGTGGTCAGTGTCTTGAAAGGAGGATGTATGATGAACATCAACAAAAGAAAAACGAGGATAATCACATGTAGTCAAAGTAAATCGGATGATGCTGAGAGAATTAGATTAGGAAATGAGACACTTAAAGTAGTGAATGAGTTTTCCTATTTCGGGAGAAAAATAACTGATGATGGTCGATGTAAAGAGGATGTGAAATGTAGACTGGCAATGACAAGGAAAACGTTTCTGTAGAAGAGAAGGTTGTTAACGTCGAGTATAGATTTAAGTGTCAGGAAGCCGTTTCTGAAAGTCTTTGTATGGAGAGTATCCATGTATGGAAGTGAAACGTGGACGATGGATAATTAAGACAGAAAGGGAACAGAAGCTTTCGAAATGTGGTGCTACATTCGAATTCTAGAGATTATATGGGTAGATCACATAACTAATGAGGAGGTACTGAATAGAATTGGGGAGAAGAGAAATTTGTGGCACAATTTGACTAGAAGAAGGGTTCGGTTGGTAGGACATGTTCTTAAGCATCAAGGGATCACCAATTTAGTACTGGAGGGCAGCGTGGAGGGTAAAAGTCATAGAGGCATACCAAGAGATGAATACACTATGCAGATTCAGAAGGACCTTGGTTGCAGTAGGTACTGGGGGACAAAGAAGCTTGCACAGGATATAGTTGCATGGAGAGCTGCATCAAACCAGTGTCTGGACTGAAGACCATAAGAACAAGAACAACCCTTTGTTGGGTGGCAGAGATGTCGAAACTTTACTGTCTGGGTTCGACCTCTGCCTCTTAATACTGGGACCGCCACACATTTTAAAGGGTCTCATGATAGTTACTTAGCCATTGATTTAGCAATTTGCAGCTCAGGGCTTCTTCCATCTACCTACAGGAGAGGACATGACGACTGTGTGATAGTGACCACTTCCCTATCTTCCTGTCACTGCCCCGGAGTCGGGACGTTTGGCCAGAGGGGCTTCAAACAAGACGGACTGGGAAATTTTCACCTCTGCTGTCACCGTTGAATATACTCGCACGGTAACATCGATGTGATAGTTGAGCAAGTGACTACAACAATCGTTTCTGTGGCATAAAACACGATCCCTCGCTCTTTAGGTTTCCTCTGGCGAAAGGCAGTCCTTTGGTGGTCGCCGGAAGTCGCTGAAGCAATTAAGGAGCGTCGGCGATCTCTACATCGACGTAAGCAGCCCCTTGCCTGGAGCACCTCATAGCCTTTAAATGGCTAAGTGCCCGCATTCGCCAGCTGATCAAACGACAGAAGGAGGACAGTTGGGAGAGCTATGTCTCGACCATTGGGTGCCATACGTCACCTTCCCATGTCTGGGCAAAGATAAAACTTGTTTTCGGGTACCAGACTCCTACAGGTGTTCCTACTTTTAATATGAATGCCGTGCTATCCACCGACGCAAACGCGATTGACGAACACTTTGCTGAGCACTATGCTCGAGCCTCTGCGTCAGAGACTTACCCCACCTCCCCTCCCTCCCCGCACCCAACCCTTTCGCACTCTCAAACGGCGGCTGGATGGAAAAGTCCTCTCGTTCACTACACGCCACTGTGTATTCTATAACGCCCCTTTTACAGAGTGGGAGCTCCTCAGTGCCCTTGCACACAGCTCCTGGACCAGATCAGATCCATAGACAGATGATTAAACTTCTCTCATATGACAACAAGTGATATCTCGTCATTATCGTCAACCGGATCTGGTGCGATGGTGCCTTTCCGTCGCAATGACGGAAGACCACCATCATTCCTGTGCTCAAACCTGGCAAAAACCCGCTTCATGTGGATAGGTATCGCCCTAGCAGCCTCACTAACGTTCTTTGTAAGCTGATGGAACCTATGGTGTGCCGGAGGCTGGATTGGATCCAGGAGTCAGGTGGCCTATTGGCTCCACGTCAGGGTGACTTCCGCCAAGGTCACTCTACCACTGATAATCTTCGGTCCCTCGAGTCTGCCATTCAAACAGCCTTTTCCAGACGCCAACACCTGGTTGCCGTATTTTTTGATTTACAAAAGCGTGTGACTCGACCTGGTGACATCCTATCCTTGCCACATTATACGATTGGGGCCTCCGAGGCCCGCTCCCGATTTTTATTCAGAATTTCCTGTCTCTTCGTATTTTCCATGTCCAAGTTGGTGCCTCCCACAGTTCCCCCCCCCCCCCCCCTCCCCCATACAAATCCCGTAGAATGGGGTCCAGCAGGGCTCTGCATTCAGTGTATCTCTATTTTTGGTGGCTATTAACGGTCTAGCAGCAGCTGTAGGGCCGTCCATCTAACCTTCTCTGTACGCGGACGCCTTCTGCATTTCGTACTACTCCACCAGTACTGGTGTTGCTAAGTGGCTCGTGCAGGGAGCCATCCACAAGGCCTCGTCATAGGTTCTAGCCCACGGTTTCCAGTTTTCGGCTGCAAAGTCGTGTGCTATGCACATCTGTCCGCGTCGTACCATTCTTCTGGAACCAGAACTTTACCTTAATGTCGATCTACCCACAGTAGTGGAGACACATCGATGCTTAGCACTGGTTTTAGACGCCCGAATGACTTCGCTTTGTCACCTACGGTAGCTGAAGCGAAAGTGCTGGCAGCATCTCAATGCCCTCCGCTTCCTGAACAATACCAACTGGGGTGCAGTTCGCTCTACGCTGCTGCAGCTCTACAGAGCCCTTTTTCAATCCCGCCTTGACTATGGGAATCTGTTTTATAGTTCAGTGGTGACGTCAGCGTTGCGTTTACTCGATCCAGTGCAACAGTGTGGCTTTCGCCTAGCGGCAGGAGCTTTTAGGACGAGTCCGGTGACCAGCGGCCTTGTGGAGGCCACAGTCACTCCATTGCAGGTTAGGCGTGCACAACTGCTGGCCAGCTACGTTGTACATGTTCGTAGTTCTCCTGCACACCAGAATCAACATCTCCTTTTTCCACCCATGGCGGTTTATCTCCCGCATCGGCGGTCCAGGTCTGGGCTTCCAGTTGCAGTTCGTGTCTGATCCTTTCTTTCCGAACTTGAGTCCTTACCTTTACCACCTATTCTTGAGGTCCACTCACGTGCACCTCAGGGTGTATACACCTAGGCCGTGGGTTCGCTTGAACCTTTCACATGGCCCTAAGGACTCAGTTAAAACCCTGACTCTCTGCTACCACTTCCTCTCGACTCTTGACGTGTACCAAGGTCACGAAGTGGTTTACACAGACGGCTTGATGGCTGATGCTCTCGTCATCTTCACGTATGTCCATAGAGGACATATTGAACATCATTCCTTGCCCATTGGCTGTAGTGTTTTCACTTCCGAGCTGGTGGCTGTATCTCGTACTCTTGAGCACATCCGTTCATGCCCTGGGCAGTAGTTCCTTCTGTGTATTGACTCCTTGAGCAGCCTACAAGCTATCGACCAGTGCTAACGTCGTAATCCTTTGGTAGCGACCATCCAGGAGCCCATCTATGCCCTGGAACGGTCTAGTCGTTCAGCAGTGTTTGTCTGGACCCCAGGTCACGTCGGGATCCCAGAAACGAACTTGCCGACAGGCTAGCCAAACAGGCTACGCGGAAACCTCGTATGGAGATCGGCTTCTCTGCAACTGACCAGCGTTTAGTACTACTCCTCAAAGTTTTGCGGCTTTGGGAGACGAAATGGCATAAATTCAACACGCACAACGAACTGCTTGCCTTTAAGGAGACTACGAATATGTGGCAGTCCTCCATGCGTAAGTCCCACAGGGACTTTCTGGTAGCTCTGCATTGGCTACGTCTGGGTGACACACGGCTACCTCTTGTGTCGTCATGACCCACCTCAGTGACGGTGCGATGCCCGGCTGACAGTGTCCCATATCTTGGTGAGCTTCCCTTCTTTGGCTGCCCTGCAATGGACTCTTCAGTTACCGGCCTCGTTGCCATTAATTTTAGATGACAATGCATCGGCTAATTTAGTTTTACGTTTTACACGTGACGGTGGGTTTTAACATGCTAAATAAGTTTTAGTGCATGTTTCATCCCTTTGTGTTCTCCACTCTAATGCTTTTCAGGTGGATGTTTTAATGTGTCGCAGAGTGACTAGCTTTTCCTTTTTATTCTCCTGGTTGGCTAGCCACGGTCACCTGCCCTTTTGTTTTTATCTCGTTTACCTGTTTCTTGCTTCTTCCTGTGGTTTTCTTTTCCTGTTTTGTCCATAGTAGTGTTGGTTGTCCTTTTGTCATTCTTCTGGTTCTTCCTTTTTCCTTTCTCCTATTATTGTGCTGTCAATCTCCTTTTCTTTCTTCTTTCCCTTATGTAATTATTTTACTGGTAACAAGGCACCGATGACCAAGCAGTTTGCCCCCCCCCCCCCCCCTCTTTTAAACCAACCAACATAAGTTTTGGGACTTGTTGACCTTCCACTGTAATATTCTGCTAACTAGTGATAAATATAGTTTGGTTATCTGTGAATGATGTTTCAGATGTCTACTGTATTCGTAACATTTTTAGATGTTTGAAAATAATTTTATGATGCTAACAATCCTAGTTATTGGTTACAGGTAATACAGAGATATGAATCCACAATTCCAGCTGAATATTTATATTGTTGGAAATTGAACACAGTGTAAAGAATGATAGAGAAAAGAGAAAGTTTGACTTTCATGTTAAAAAAAATACTGATACCAAAAGATAATAAATGATGTATTAATGATTTAGCTATATTTGTGCGTTGATATCAGATAATAATATTATGCAGTAATGTAAATGGTACTTAGGATGAGCAGTAATGAAAGAATAATATGATTTCAATTATGATGTGTATCTGGATGAACAGATATGTTTAAGAAGAAATATTTCATTAAGCCAATGAGGAGTAGAAGATGATGTTATTTCACTGTTGATGATGTATATGAATGTCTTATGGCTTATTATTTCGAGTATCCAATGAAGGGGAAAGGAAGGTTTTTTTCCTCAGGAACAGTGTTGTATGTGGTGTAATGGTAACTTTACAGAAACACTGTGTAGCGGTGGAAACAAGAACGAAAATACATTTAACATGAACATCTTTTGCTCATAACTGCGCTCTGTATGTATGTCTGTATGAGGAATTCATTCAATAGATAATAGAGCCACTCTGTGTTCGACACCAGATCTTTGAATTTTCAGTAACTTCCCACTTCTTAATGGAAATATAATTGAGATGTTACTCATTGATCACCAGGAATGACAACAGTTTTTTAGTCGTAATGATACTAGTGAGTTTGACAAACGCTAAGCTGATGTAATACAGAATATTTTTGAAACAGTACTATAAGATGTTGACTGAAATGACTGCCATTAATTGTGCTCTAATAAAATTTTCTACCCTAGTAGTTTGTATACAATAATTAACCATTTTGGTGATCACATACTTATTCCTGATGTTATTGTATATAATCTATGTTACTGTGGCCATTTTGGCCGGATAGAGAAATGTTTGTAACTTAAGAAACTGGATCCAATTCTTTTTATATATGTGAAGTACTTTAAAAATGGAGATACGTATGCAAGGTTATTTTGATAACTTGTTTAAGTTATTGAAAAAAATACCACCAGAACTCTACTTTATGCAGTATTATATGACACCCATGTTATAAGATAACCATTTCTACTTCATGTATATCAGATAAGAAGGTTCGAATAAGGAGAAAGTACAGGAAATTAAGATATTTTTGAGGACAATTCGTTTTGTCACTAAAACGATTGTAAGTATTTATATAACTACTTTGTAAACTTCTTTCATGTATTCTGTACACAAATGGGACATGATCACAGTTAACACACACACGCACAAAGCCTGACCAAATTAATGATACTCTATGATTTTACACAACAGATTGTGGCACTACGTTCACTATCATAGCATGCCTCAACTTGTTAAACATGAACCAATGGAAACACTGCTCCTTAAGCAAATTCCACAGCAATGATGGGAGACTGTAACAAGACACTTCATCTTCCCTGAGTCTGCCTGGTGAACGAATCTTGAGAGCTGTTGGTTTTCAGTGGAGAAATTGAATGCAAAGTACTATGCTACCTGGAGCCTGCATCAGAAATGTGTTCATGCTACCATGTTGGTGCAACTGTGGTGTGTGTGTGTGTGTGATTGATAAAACATTGATGCATTGGTCATTTTGCAGTGATACTTTTTGGTCCCATTGTGTGACATTGTCCTCATAGGTTTTCTCAATAATTGTCAAGAGACAATTATACACATTTTTGGACTGTACTGTAAATATGTGTCCTTGCTGTACTTGAACAGACAATTGCTACTGCTTTCTAAAGTTTTGTGTCAAGTTGCATGAAACGTATCTTCCTCAGTTCATTTGAATTTACAGCAGTTCTTACTTGTCCTAACAGGTTTTTAATCGTTTGTACAATTAATTGTAATGCCTTTGTAAAGCTTTGTATCTTATTGTGAAGCTTTGCGTATTTATGGCGCTTTATCTGACCGAACTAGATTACTGACTTAACAAAAAAGAATTGGTTATGTCATGTCTTCTGTATCATGACATTAACATGCAAAGTGATTTATTACTGGATGCTTTGTACAATTGTTGTCATGTATCTACCGTTACTTGCATTTCAACTTAAGTACCATATTAGTATCGCTTTCTACCACTTCACTGATATTTTGTATACATTGTCAACCACTCCAGGTATTTGTAACCACATATTCTGTACCATGCTTTTGTGATACTCTGCTTTGGAGAATTTTTTGAGTGCTTCCCTTTATTCTATTAGTAGAAACCACCCCCACAACATTCTTGCTTAACGGGAAAGAGATGATGAAATGAGGCTGTTTTATTTGACATGACAATTTTCATGTAGATTTGGCCATAAATGTGAGCGAAGTTCTTAATTTGATAAATGTACTCAACTTCTGCAGAATCGATGCAATCATATTCTTTGTAAGTCTGTTCTTGACACCAAAAATGTTGGTCAGAGAGGTTACTTCTTTTGAAGAGAGTGGCAGCCTATTTTTATAGGACAGTCTGGCCACATATTTGGTTTGAAAATGATGGAAGCTGGCCTGCCCTGTAGCAGAGGCAGCATTATTTAAAAAGAATATTCTAGTAATATATTTGACCAAAAACGTGTAGGAAATGAGATGATATTAGTGGAACAATGACAAAGTCAATTTTTTAGCTGATCGAATCTTCTTATATTTTTAACAGTGTGGGTTCTCATTGTTAGAACATTGTGTACGGTCTACGTTCGGTGTAGAAATTTCATAGTGAAGCACATAGACTTGCCTGATAGTTAATACGAGTGTCAGAAACGCAAATATACGCAAGAGAATTTTTAAGAAATATGTTGCTAATTTGTCTAGATGTGAGACCTTTGTCGAAACGAATATTGCTGTCATTGGTTAATGAAGGGTAGTCAGACTTGAAGTCTTATTCTTATTTTGTTCTTATTTTTTAGTCGTTGAGATTAGTTCCCCTTGATTCCGTCTGCTATTGCTTATCGTAACTAATTGCAAATGAAACTTGGTTGTGGACAGATCGATAATCCTAATAGTGTTAGACTGCAGAGCAGACGAGCTTTCCGTGTGCACAGATATACCAATAAATTTAATATTGTTAAAGTTCATTTCTATTGTACGGCATAGTGATTGTCAGAGTGTTTTTTTTTTTGTGAAAATATCAGTATCGGTTCAGAGACTTAATAACAGTAGAAGATTTCAGTAAAGTGCTTTTATTAGAAAGCCAGTTGTGTTAATTTTTATGTTCATTTTCTCTGTCATAGAAGAAAAATTTTGGAAAAGTGATTATTCACAAGATTAAGATATAGATTAGCTAGTTTCAGGGCTGATATTTTAATCTGTCATTAGCTTCTCAGTCAGATGGTATATGTAAAATTAATTGAAAACCGATTCCTTTCTCGCAGATGAAATATTTGATGTACCGGCTAATATGGATTTCGCATCATGTAGCGTATGCTATTTCCGTTCAAAATAAAAATTTCACGTAGTTGTATTATCGTGCACAGAGATTTACGTATTTCGGCATCAAAGTAAGTTTTACAAATTAAAATTTCACGTAGTTATCGTGCACCGAGATTTACATATTTCGATATCAAAGTAAGTTACACATATTTCTGAGATACCAACCTGAGACTTGCAAACACGAGTTTAAAGTTTTGATCAAAATTTTAAAGACGGCCAAAACTTTTCCGTTTCAGGTCGTTGCTGCTACATATAAGTAACGTTGTGCGACTTCGATACGTGAATATAAATATCGATATTAGGGCAAGAGATCAGTGTGGCATTCGTGACTTTCAGACTTAAATGCGGTAAACACGGAAACTTGACAAATGGCAACGTCATTAGTAAATCTGTCCAAACAAAACCAACATTCTGTTGTTCTTTGCGTGGTTACCGAAAGACAAACACTGGTAGACATCCTTCGCAGAATGAATAATTTGTACATTGGGGTATGTCTGTCGAAACTCACCGTCATGGAATATTGCCCCAAGTTCTATGCTGGTGTATTGCTGATTCATGATAACGCACGTCCCCAAATCATGAATGTCGGAGAGCAGAAGAAAATGAAAACATTAGTTACATAATGTTACAGAATTGAAAAGAATCTACCATCTGTATGGTATGGTATTTGCGAATTATGTTGTCTTAATACAGAATAGGGAAACATATCTATAGCATTCGGTGTATAGGTTATATGAACTAGGTAGACATACTGAAAGCGGAAAGTATTCAGAACTGAACCTAAAGGTTCCTATGGGAAACACAGTTCAATAGATATTCTTACAGAAGACAAAGCACCGGTATAAGTTTCCAGTTTTATGTACTCCGGGCCGCTGTATCAACTTAAATGAAATGTGCAGAATAGAATGAATAAATTTCAGAACGTCTGTGGAACTATAAAACATAAAGAACAAGACGAGGGAAAAACACAAACCTGAAGTTTCAGAGAACAATGACTATGCCTGTATTCCTTTATCACAATGAACCTTGCAGTGAGAAGATAACTGCAGCTTATAGTAGACTCAAATGAGTCTTTTAAGATCTGCCAGTGGTTGTCAGATAAGTAATTTTATAAGAGAAACCATATTTGAGAATAATTACACATATTTAACTTCACAAACTGGAAGAATACAGGGAGAAACAGTGGTGACGTTTTAATTGAAAGAAAGAAAGATTACGGTCACTGTAGACAAGTACAAGTCCTCAGGGGAAAGAAACAATGGATGGAGGAGTAAAGTTGTTCTTCAAAATGAAAACTCGGAATAGGCATAGAAAAAGAAGAGGAAGAAATAGAAGTATAAAATGACTTGATTTATGAAGTATCATCATCAATTTCATGACTTACATTATCACTTTATTGCTTTACCGGAGGACAAGCGTGAATGGCACTAATAAACAATGTAGAGCAATTTATTAACGTCCGGAAATATCTACATGTGTTCAGTTTGTTCATAGTTTGTTGGACGCTCTGTAGTTCCTTTACTTTCTGAGGATCTTGTCCCATAAGTCAATGCGATCCTTCATCAAATCCTTCTTAGAAATTAATCCATCGTT
This sequence comes from Schistocerca gregaria, assembly GCF_023897955.1. Lineage (NCBI taxonomy): Eukaryota > Metazoa > Arthropoda > Insecta > Orthoptera > Acrididae > Schistocerca > Schistocerca gregaria. Next base: position 568,355,921 of record NC_064921.1, on the reverse strand, counting down.
GGTGATGTCTAGGTAATGTCCCTCGTTCTTCTTGAAAGGTAGCCACGTCACCGACAACAGAGCGTCACCTGGATCAGGCGTCGGATTCCTGTTGAAAAAAATGAAAACCATAATACAATGGCTGCTGCTACTCGAAAACGTGAAACCAACATAGGAACGACTTTGTTAATTGTTCACAATTGCCAAGCTCTTTCCGTTTGCGCTTGTCACAGCGTGTTTGAATCTCGTGTAGAAAAATGTACCCACGAACTCAATTCTTGCACGTCGTCCTTGTCTGTATTGTCGTTACGGCTGAATTTGGGTTGGGAAAGAAGTCCTAAAATCTTACACAGTGGTTCTGCTCAGCGGCAACAATACAGGGTGATTCAGAAAGAATACCACAACTTTAAAAATGTGTATTTAATGAAAGAAACATAATATAACCTTCTGTTATACATCATTACAAAGAGTATTTAAAAAGGTTTTTTCACTCAAAAAAAAGTTCAGAGATGTTCAATATGGCCCCCTCCAGACACCCGAGCAATATCAACCCGATACTCCAACTCGTTCCACACTCTCTGTAGCATATCAGGCGTAACAGTTTGGATAGCTGCTGTTATTTCTCGTTTCAAATCATCAGTGGTGGCTGGGAGAGGTGGCCGAAACACCATATCCTTAACATACCCCCATAAGAAAAAATCGCAGGGGGTAAGATCAGGGCTTCTTTGAGGCCAGTGATGAAGTGTTCTGTCACGGGTAGTTGATGTTCACGTACTTACGGACAGATAAGTGCCAATGTGTTGGCGCTCCATCCTGCTGAAATATGAATTGTTGTGCTGCTTGTTCGAGCTGAGAGAACAGCCAATTCTCTAACATCTCCAGATACTGTAGTCCAGTTACAGTAGCACCTTCGAAGAAAAAGGACCAAAAACTTTATTGGCTGAACTGGCACAGGAAACGTTCACCTTAGGCGAGTCACGTTCATACTGAATTGTTTCCCGCGGATTCTCAGTGCCCCATATACAGACATACTTTGTTCGAAATGCACGCTGAACAACTGTCGTCGATTCACTTCTGCCGTACTCAATAACACAAAAAGCTTTCTGTTGAGCGGTCGCCATCTTAGCACCAACTGACGCTGACGCCTAGTCAACAGCGCCTGAAGCGAGCAAATGTACAACTAAATGAAACTTTATAGCTCCCTTAATTCGCCGACAGATAGTGCTTAGCTCTGCCTTTTGTCGTTGCAGAGTTTTAAATTCCTAAAGTTGTGGTATTCCTTTTTAATCACCCTGTATAATGGAAATCCAGGGATATCTTGTATAAGATAATTACTCTTTTCATAAACATGTGATTTCAGGGTTTCTGCTTGCACACAACCACATCGCTGACATTTTACGAATGCAATATACCACACACAGTGACTGGATTTTTAAATTTGGGGGAGGAGTAAGCAGTGTGGTCAATATTCGCACTTATCTCTGTTATTTACAGAAATAAAAATAAATAATTCCGTAACGTATTCCATAGGCCTTTATTAAACCTTCTAAGATGTTAGAAAAAGTTACATCGACGGAAGTCATGAAGTAGTTGGCTATTGTAGTGCGTTTAATTTACTTTAATTTCATACATTAGGCGTCTGTAACAATTGCTTATATTTATTACCTTATCAGAAACACTAAAAACGAAACAGATGAAGAAGTGTGAGTGATAGGTGGTTCGTCAAATTAATACGAACCTGAGAATTTACAGACGAGCTGTACGTATACACTGTTATTACGATCGACACCTAGAAATGTTTAGTAGCAAAATTTTTTGGTTTTATGTCGTGAAGCATAAGTGGAGCCATGTTTATTACATTTTCAAAAGACAAACATGAAATGAAATCATTTAAAAATGTGTTTAGTGAATTACCCTTTTACTATCTGACCATGAACTATAGCTGGCTTATTCCTGTTTTAACTGTAAGAGAATGCTTCAACTGAAGTTAATCTCATAGCCTGTTTTGCGATAGGTACATACTATATTAAAGGGGTGCTAAGACTTCTGAAAAAAATCGTGGTTATCACACTTTTTCTATGTGTTGAAATGTAAAAATGATTACGTTATGATCACATTTGTTGTTGTCCATATCCATATGTGTATTAAGGCTCAAAAAGCCGTCTTTCGTCCTTCCGTTTCATTCAAAGTTTTTCAATATTTCTTTAGACTGTATACATTATAATGGTTTTCTTCAAATAGCTCTAACGAAGTATGGTCATGCATTTTATGACAGAAGAATTATTTCTTTACAATACTGTGTTTTTCTTTGAAAAATACTCCAAAATTACGAACTTAAGAGGCTCTTCTCAGTACATCAATTTCAAGGAATAAAATCAGGTCTAGATATTTTCTGATAAAAACCTCCTTGTAAAGAACACTAATGAGGATTCTATTTTTAGTTATAAAGAAATGGAATAGAGTAGTATGAATAGAAACACAACTCACTTGTGATAATCTTAAGAGGTAACAAGAACCGTAATATGATCTCTATGGGAAGTTGAATCAGCGGGTTGGCAGCGCTACGTCTCAGTAGATAGACGTTAAAATAGGTTTCTGGTAATATGTGACACTTGCCAGCGGTTTTCTGTGTAAGACATCGCTGAAAAACCAAAAGACAACTCACCCAGTCTTGGCGAAATTTGTCCAAAGCCGCGTCATACGTGCTATAGCTTTGCCTTCGACGGTTTCTGGTCCCTTCGGGATGTCCTTCGTTTTTTCTCCACAGAACAAGTAGGGTATATCATCACAGTGGCTGGCACCTGTTGAGGTAAGCGACAATCAAACAAAATTCCACCTACATTACGCCAAAAGTGAATGCACTGTGGCTTTTTAGCGCCTACACTTTCCTGTCTTTCGACGATCCTTAGAGAAATGACATGCTTTTCTTGCACTTTTAAAAGTAAGGACTACTGCAAAAGGAAACAGAGAACTCTTTGTTGATCAAATAATATTTGATAAATAGCTATAACAGTCGTGACACGTTTCAAGTGATAAATATTTCAGAGAAGTATTCTCCTGACTGTTTTTTTGTATGAAAGCTCTTAAAGGTTCTTCTTTGCTTAACGTTTGCTTCACTACTATCGCTCTAATGTTATGTACTATTGCAACATAATCCGCGGAAGGTAATGTGTAAACAATGAATTACATTTCAACAAGCGTCAAGCTCCCACTTATCATATCTTTGCAACACATCAAACAATAAAAATATGTACGTAAGAAATCCATAAATTACATTTGTGATATTTATATAACGACACTATGAAAGCTGCTAAAAGTAGAAACATACTTGTGATAAAAATAAGCTTTGTGCCACAGATTAAGCACACGAAAGACTAAAAGTTGTAACAACTAATCTAAGAAGAACTCAGTGAGATCACCGAACGAAGGACGCAAAGAAGATCAAGATGTGTTCCTACAAAATCTCCCTCCAAATGCTTAAATACTAGTCCACAAAACATGAACGGTACGCGCCGGTAGACCACGACGAACATGTTTCCGTTATTACTATACAATTATTTTAAAACTTTATTATTTGCATCGTGATAATTTTCAGAGCATCCATTATGTCTAGATAGCAGTAAGAGGCGCCCAGTGCACATATCTTATCGCTCCCGGAGTTGTCCCACTGCTTTTGCGATAATGTCCCAATGGTTATCCACTCTGGAGTGTTAAGTACCTGAATGAGAAGGGACTTATTGCTAGAGTAACGTCAGTTTGTGAAATAAGTGTTCGACGGAATAAATGTTACCGTTGCTGTTTGAATTTCTCACAAAAAGTATTATTCTTATAGATAGAGAAGTCCCACATTTAAAAATATTATTATACTTGTTGCAGGTGACCTACGCAAACCGTCCTCCATTGACGTAAGCTAATCCCGGATATTACATGCGTCGAGAGGTTTACAAAAGCAGAACAGTAAAGGCGACCCCGCACCAACAGTGAGAAGACCCTACTAAACGTAAGACGATTGCTTGAAAACAAACACTTTAAAGCTATAGCTGGTCCTATAGCTGATTCATAGAAAACTTGTGTTTTGTACGAGGGTTGCTGAGTTCGATTCCTGGGCTCGAGAAACATGTCTGTGTAGAAGAATGATCGCCCTAAACAATGCGCACATAGGCCAAAGCATATTCATTATAAGTCTCATGGCATATCAACATATGGCAGCTAATTTATTAACAACACATAATATTCTAGTTCATGCATAACAATTGGAAATATTACATAAATGCTGTCACATCTCTTATTGCAATAAAGAACAATGAATATAACGAATATCATAAATAATGTTGCTTTGAAACTGTGTTATAGACTGACAGACAATTATAACTGCATTGTTCATAATACAAATATTCAAATGCATGTCCGCCTTATTGGATGCATTGACGTAAGCACCTGCATGGACACCTCTCAACACTTCTGCAGATACTGAAGCGCAAGTTCGATGTATTCGTTCTGTTAACGAATCTGGATTATCTGGTTCCGTTTCGTAAACCCTGGATTTCATATTTTCATATAACCACATAAGAAAAAATCTAAGGGGGTTAAGTCAGGCTATCTCGATCGCCATGACCTATCCTCCGGTCGGGGTGCACGTTGTTTAAGATATTGCCTAACCCCTCTACAGTTATGGGGTGGTGCACCAGCATGCTGAGACCAGTGCCTCACATCACTTCCTTCTCTAAATACTCGCACAAACGAAAAAATGGCTGACATCGAAACAAGTGTCCAAGGAATAGAAAAGCAACTGGAATCACTCAACAGAGGAAAGTCTACTGGACCTGACGGGAGACCAATTCGATTCTACACAGAGTACGCAAAAGAACTTGCACCCCTTCTAACAGCCGTGTACCTCAAGTCTCTAGAGGAACGGAAGGTTCCAAATGATTGGAAAAGAGCACAGGTAGTCTCAGTCTTCAAGAAGGGTCGTCGAGCAGATGCGCAAAACTATAGACCTATATCCCTGACGTCGATCTGTTGTAGAATTTTAGAACATGTTTTTTGCTCAAGTATCATGTCGGTTTTTGGAAACCCGGAATCTACTCTGTAGGAATCAACATGGATTCCGGAAACAGCGATCGTGTGAGACTCGCTTTATTTGTTCATGAGACCCAGAAAATATTAGATACGGGCTCCCAGGTAGATGCTATTTTCCTTGACTTCCGGAAGGCGTTTGATACAGTTCCGCACTGTAGCCTGATAAACAAAGTAAGAGCCTACGGAATATCAGACCAGCTGTGTGGCTGGATTGAAGAGTTTTTATCAAACAGAACACCGCATGTTGTTATCAATGGAGAGACCTCTACAGACGTTAAAGTAACATGTGGCGTGCCCCAGGGGAGTGTTATGGGACCATTGCTTTTCACAAAATATATATATATATATATATGACCTAGTAGATAGTGTCGGAAGTTCCATGCGGCTTTTCGCGGATGATGCTGTATTGTACTGAGAAGTTGCAGCATTAGAAAATTGTAGCGAAATGCAGGAAGATCTGCAGCGCAAAGGCACTTGGTGCAGGGAGTGACAACTGACCCTTAACATATACAAATGTAATGTATTGCGAATACATAGAAAGAAGGATCCTTTATTGTATGATTAAATGGTAGCGGAACAAACACTGATAGCAGTTACTTCTGTAAAATATCTGGGAGTATGCGTGCATTACGATTTTAAGTGGAATGATCATATAAAATTAATTGTTGGTAAGGCGGGTACCAGGTTGAGATTCATTGAGAGAGTCCTAGGAAGTGTGGTCCGTCTACGAAGGAGGTGGCTTACAAAACACTCGTTCGACCTATACTTGAGTATTGCTCATCAGTGTGCGATCCGTACCAGGTCGGGTTGACAGAGGAGATAGAGAAGATCCAAAGAAGAGCGGCGCGTTTCGTCACAGGGTTATATGGTAACCGTGATAGCATTACGTAGATGTTTAGCAAAGTCAAGTGGCAGACTTTGCAAGAGAGGCGCTCTGCATCGCGGTGTAGCTTGCTGTTCAGGTTTCGAGTGGCTGAGTGTGGTACTGAAACTTCCTGGCAGATTAAAACTGTGTGCCGGATAGAGACTCGAACTCAGGACCTTTGTCTTTCGCGGTCAAATGCTCTACCAGTGAAAATCTCATTCTGGAAACATCCCCCAGGGTGTGGCTAAGACATCTCTCAGCAATACCCTTTCTTTCAGTTGTGCTAGTTCTGCAAGGTTCCCAGATGACCTTCTGCAAAGTTTAGAAGGTAGGAGACGAGGTACTGGCAGAAGTAAAGCTGTGAGTACGGGGCGTGAGTCGTGCTTGGGTAGCTCAGTTGGTAGAGCACTTGCCCCCGAAAGGAAAAGTCCCGAGTTCGAGTTTCGGTCCGACACACCGTTTTAATCCGCTAGGAAGTTTCATATCAACGCACACTCCGCTGTAGAGTGGATATCTCATTCTAGTGTGGTAATGGTTTCGCCAGTTAATGGTTATGTACACTAGAACCAGAAATCACCCGAATATTATTTCAGTTACAACTTACGACAACAATCAGTGCTAGAAACCTCCTCGGCGTACTTCTATCGTGTACTTCAGTCCACGTGAAGGCAAAGCCAACCACAAAGAAAAAAAAGAGAAGGAAGGTAGAGTGTCTACCTGAAAAAATAACACCATGTAATAACAGTAAATTAAAAGTAAATTCGAATAACATTATATTACAACGACAAACTACATCCCAAAAATGTTTTATGCGTGCCATGTCGGGTGAAAGTGCAGGTTGTAGATGCTACACGTTTTACCTCGAAGAAGGCCTGACATTCCTCACCACATATGGCTGATACCAGGTGTCCCTAAACATGTAGAGTAAAGAGCCTGGGGCCTCAGATACCTCTCAGTTAGGCGTAGCCATCTGTGGTTTGATATACGAAAGCTATTTGGAAAGTAAGGAACGATAGGTCGCGAAATGGAAACCAAAAATGGTTCAAATGGCTCTGAGCGCTATGGGACTTAACATCTATGGCCATCAGTCCCCTAGAACGTAGAACTACTTAAACCTAACTAATCTAAGGACATCACACAACACCCAGTCATAACGAGGCAGAGAAAATCCCTGACCCCGCCAGGAATAGAACCCGGGAAACCAGGTGCGGGAAGCGAAAACGCTACCGCACGACCACGAGCTGCGGACTGAATGGAAACCGCATTGTAAATCAAAACTGTTTTATTTGCAACAGTTAGCTACACCTTCCAGCTACTACTCTACACAGTCGCCGCACAGACTGAAACATCCGTCGTAGCGTTGTACCAACTTTTCAATTCTCTCGTTATATAAGACAGCCGTCAGTGCTTTTCCACAGTGTTCTACTCTGGACTGCAGCTCATTGTTTTTCTCAAAATATTTCTTCATAGCCAGCAGTTCATTTGGGCTGAGATGAACCGCAGGGGTATCCAATTATGGGCTCTATTGTGAGTGATCAAACTCTTCCCGTCGAAAACGCTGCAGGAGCATCTTCATTGCCACTGGAGAGTGCGGCTTAGAATTGTCGTGCAGAGCGAACCGCATGAGAGCTATGTTATGTGGACTGCATTGTTTCAGGCGAAATCTTTCGCCAGGCCCTCATACTTGGTGGGAGGCGCTAATTCCTAGCCATTTTTATGTTCTCACTGTGACTTCAGAACTGAAAGAGCGACATGATGCGAGAGACGAGATTTCTAGACACAGTGCCCAACACATCTGTGCAAAGCTTCATCAGATTTTCACTGTATTTTCCATTTCGCGACCGATCGTTCCTTACTTTCCGAATAACCATCGTACATGGGAATCAAGATCGTGCATTGTATCCAGTGTGGCCTCAAACCATCATATGTGGAATTTGTCTGGTGTTACACTCAACTACACTGGTTTATTGATAGAGTCCATCACATTAGCGTCTAACAAGCATGCTCCCATCACTGTTCGACATTTGTTCTCCCCACATGCCTTTGCTGTTCCTATGTTCGTTGCTTCTGAACAATAGAAGCTAACGGAACGGTTTCCCCACAGCCTACAGCAAACCGTATCGAACCATCTACACAGACAAATCCACAGCTGATACAACGCTCTTACATCAAGCCAACATCATAGACTGAGGCGTTACGATCGTACGTGTACCTGGCGATCATCCCAATGTGTAGTATAAGTTCATGATCATCGTGTCTTTACGTAAGAGTGATTTCAATTCACTGGTGCAGTTTATCATTGCTGCATGGCCTGTGCTAATTGATATTTTATCGTACGAAAAACCTGTTACCCGAGACTAATCTTTTGCTTTTACCTTTCTAATTCAATAGTCGGCGCTACCCTTTTTTTGAGCATGTTGTATCACTGCCTTTTTTGTCAGTACAGTGTAATGCCAAGCTACCTCTCTGTAACATGAACTACTTACTCTGGTAAAATACGAGGTTGGATTCGTTCAGGCGATTCATAGTGAGTGCTGCAATTGCTACTGATATTACTGAACCACAGTTGGAGACCAAAAGTGCTAATAAACATAAATAAAGTATTTTCAGCCTGTCCCAAGACCGTTCTTTTCAGTGCCTAACATTTGCACTCCTGTGGCCTATTCACTGGTACACCACAGGTGAAATGCAAACAAACGGAATACCTAAACATTTCGAAGAAGTCTTCATCGTCCAGTGTCTTTGCATTTAAAACTATGAAGAAAGCACAGAATGTGGTAGGTATGGATCCTCAGTAGCCCTTGTAATCACGGGTAGCAGCTGCATAGGTAGCTCAGTGATTTGGAATGTTTTCAATGCTTGCATGTATGTCTGCCCTCTTTATTGCACAATCTCGACTGACATAAAACTATCTTTTTGTTGTTGAAATCATACTGTTCTCTCCTCGCTACAAGTGTCGTAAATGAGAGTTAAATCGTGCTGGTCTGCCATCATTAAGTGCATCCAGTGCTCCGAAGATTTGAGCGGCGTGACTACTACCGGTCATCTGTCCTAGACGTTTGCTGGCACGCATGGACACTTTGGTTTGAAGGGTGTAGTCTACACTCTATGCTTGCCGCAGGAGCTCAATCTGCCGTATATGTCTTCCTGTCAACGAGGCGTGATAAGTCAACTTCGGCCAATCTGCTGGTGGTCAACTTTGGACATCGACAGTGGTTAAAAAACTGCGTTTCTATCTTGACGTTACACGTCGTGGAACATGTGGCTGGGCGACACGACAGGTACAATTGTCCGATTGCCCTAGCCTTTAATACAGGGTCATGAATACATCACCGTCACATATTACGCGCAATGGATCCCACTTACCGCACAGTTACCACGTCTACACGAAATGCGAGAAAGAACGGTATCGAATAACGTTGAAGACTCTTCTGCTGAACCCGTAAACATCTTCTAATTACCATCTTCAGGGAGTACACATTACCGTGTGCTGAGACTTTTTAGTTAACATCTTCGTACATATACTGATGACAACTGGAACTGTTTAAGTGCCTGGTATTTGTTATTCAGTTTTCTTCATTTCTGTATTTGTTTGCCATTTTGATGCTTCTGCTACTACGTGACGTATATCAGGTATTCATCTTTCGCAAAAGACACGTTGTAAATGTCACATATTACATCTCTACTCAAGGGAAATTTTACAAATTCTTACGGAAGTGAAACACAAATGTTACAGAGCCTGATTTATGTATTTTTTACTTTAATACACAACTAATAACAATATTTTTATTCAAAGCTACATAAGTACTGAACTTCATTTTGTAATACCTCGTACGCAAGGATAAATATAAATAACAGCGGCCACGCGGTTTGAGGTGCCATGTCACTGATTGCGTGGCTCCTCCCGACGGAGGTTCGATTCCTACCTCGGGCATGGTTGTGTGTTTTGTTCTTAGCTTAAGGTAATTTAAGTAGTGCGGAAGTCTACGTACCGATGACCTCAGCAATTTGGTCCCTTAGAAATTGAACTTTTTTGTATAAACAATGATCCCTTGATAACAAGATGTGCATCTCTTAAGAAAGGCCATACATTTATTAGAGTCAGTCGAGAGTCCATTCCTACAGGATATCTAAAACCAAGAAACATCAGGATCTCTAAAATCAAGAAATACTAAGAAAGGAGTTAACATTTTGATGTGGCGGATTCATATTTCCTCACAACTCCTTGACTTTTGTTTCCGATAGCTTAAATCGATCTAGAACGAAACTACTACTCCATCGCACATGCCACAGATTTTGGCAGAGATTTTAGCACTAACAAAAAACTGTACAACGAAGTAACTGACGTATCACTTAAGCCATTCACGTAGCATCTTACATTTTAAACGTATTTTACAGGTCAGACTTGTTATAAGAAGCCACGAGAAGCATTTGACAGAGAAATGACAAGAACAAGGATCCTTGAGAAGGTATTTTCTCAGTATTATTGAGATGTTAGAGAGAGCCAGCCACGACAAAAGTATTCTTCTTAGTGTACGTGATAGCTAAAAGCCCGAAATATCCTCAGAATTCTTAAAGAATGCAACAATTTCAGTACCAAAGAAGGCGCATACTGACACATGTGAATATTACCTTATTATTAGTCCCGTGAGGAATTGTCGTAAGATACTGACAAATTGCTTTCAGAAGAATGGAGAAACTCGTAGACACTGACCACGGAGATAATCAGTTTGGGTTCCAAAGAACTGTAGGAACAACAAGGCAATACTTATATTAAAGGATAGGTTAAACAAACGTAAACCAACGTACATAGCAATTGTAGCATTAAGCTTTCGACAGTGTTGACTGGAATACACGCTGTGAAATTATGAAGTTAGCAGGGGTAAGATACAGGATGTGGAAGCTTATTTAAAACTTGTATAGAAACCAATCATAAGTTATGAGAATCGAAGCACAGGAAAGAGATACTGTAGTTGAAACGGAAGTGAGACAGAGTTGTAGCCTATCCCCGAACATAGTGTGTAACATGAGGAAGATGCAAAGAAAGCCATGGAGAAATTTGGAGAGGGAGTTTAAGTTCAGGGAGAAGAAATAAAGTCTTTAAGGTTGTCCCGTAACATTAATTCTGTCACAGGGAGCGAAGCCCTCAGTGAATTAGCTGAATGGAATAGATACTGCTTTTAAAAGAAGTTATTAGATGAAAATCGACAAAAGTAAAGCAGTGGTAAAGCAATACAGTCGAATTAAATCAGGATAAGCTGAAAGAATTATGTTAAGAGGTGAGACACTGAAAACAGCAGATGAGGTTTGTTACTTGAGCAGTAAGGTCACTGACGCCGGCCAAAGTAGAGAGAATATGAAATGGAAACTGGCCATAGCACGAAACGCGTTTCTGAAAAGAGAAACTTGGTAGGGGTTAATGAATTGGTTGGGTGCAGAGGTTCGTAGCGTTTTTCAGTAAGTTTAATAAACACAACAGATACGCATGACGGAGACTTTAGTCATCAATAAGCCAATCTAATTCACGATTTACAACAGTCTGTCAACGTTGGGGTAACTTATCAATCCCGCGACTGTAGAAATCACGTGGTTTTTAGATGAAGAACCCGTCGAGCCATGTTCGGATACATTTTCATCTAGGAAGAAATTTCCATGAAGGTTGATCGCTAGAGAACGGAAAAGGCGAAAATCAAACGGCGCAAGATCAGGTGAATAAGGTGGCTGTGGAATGTTTTCCCATCCCAACTCCTACGTAACGTTTTTTGTCACTCTAGAAGAATATTGGTGGGTATTATCGTGGAGTAGCATCACTTCACGCAGTCTTCCTAGTCATTCTTCGATTGTATCTGTAAGACATCTCACTAGTTAACAATAAATGTCAGCAGAGATGATTAGATCCCGGGGAAGCAATTCGTAGCACACCACACGGTCTTTGTTCCACCAGATGCATAACGCAATTTTTTTGAATGGGTGCAGGTCTTTGTACAGGGGAATTATTGCTTGATTCGGCTCAACCATTACTTTATTTTCTTGTACCAGCATAAGGACACCTTTCCTCGTAACCAGTAATGATGCAGGATGGGAGCGGTCGGTGACGTACATCATTATAGGCGCTTAAACGATCTTCATCAAACCCCGAAAGTCTTCCCGTACTCGGAGAGTAACTAATGTCAAAAGGACGGTCCTTACAGCGGGAAAACCCTTTTCCTTGCGTGCTCTGTCCAGTGGTGTTATTGCCATATACGAAATTTGTCTGCCTCCGGTGCTGTCACCCTTCTATTGAACTCATACGGAAGAATATGGCGGAAATTGTACGATACCAACACCTGACACTCCATTTAATTGCGTCCACAGCTGAATTCATTATCTGCAGATGGCGTAAAGACAATGTGTATACTCTGATAGCTACAATGAACTACAAATAAAAATGTGGCTGTCGACAAATAAAGAAAAATAGCGCTACGACCTTTAGCATCAGCCTAATAAATATAAGTGTTAGGAAGTATTTATCTGGAATGTAGTACGGAAGTGAAAAGTGGACGATAAATAATTCAGACAGGAAGAGTGCAGGAGATTTTGAAATGTTGTGTTACAGAAAAGAAATGAAGATTAGATGGGAAGCTCGAGTAGCTAAGGAGCAGGTATATACGACCTAGGGTAATAACATTTGCATGGAACAACTTAAAAAGGTGTCAGTAGGTAGGATACATCCTGGTGCACGAAAGATTTGTTAATTTGGTTACGGAGAAAAGTATGGGGAAGCAGGAGTTTAGAGGGTGGTGGTGGTGGTGGTGATGTTGGGGCCGAGGGGGTGGGGGAGACAGGGTTGCCACCAAACACGTGTCCGACGTTTGTCTGGTTTAAGGCATATTCGACGCTCATCGGCGAAGAGAACATGACGCCACTCCTGAGCGGTCCGTTGGGAATGCTCTTGGGCCCAACTGTATCACGCTGCATGGTGACGTGGTTGCAGAGATGGACCTCGCCATGGACGTCGGGACTGAAGTTGGTAATCATGCAGCCTATTGCGCACCATTTGAGACGTAACACGATGTCCTGTGGGTACACGAAAAGCTTTTTTCGACAACACGGTTGTGGAGATGTAGCAGCGATTAGTATGATTAATCAATCATTTAAAAACAGGCTTAATCGAATTTATTATTATTATACCGGCAACCGGTTTCAACGCGACGTAGGGGTCATCTTCTGGACGTTTACACTGTGAAATTATAGATATCCGTCAGAAAGACTTCATTATATAACAGCTAAAATTACGTAAAATTAAAACATGTTACCCATTGGTCTACTGCTGGTGGTGCCACCCCTGTCTACATAACGGCAGGAAACTATGCGAGACTAACCCTTCGTATGGGCTTAAATAGCGTGCTGAGATCACGTGAATAGACGGCAACACCCCCAGCGGCGATCAACGGCATTTAATACAGTTTATTATATGTAATTACTAGTCACCTTAGTTTAACATAAATTTAAGTGACAGTAATAACAGAAAATGGAACCATTCCATTTAAAAAGAGTGTTATTTACAAAATAATAACAAACGTTCCGTAGTTAATTCGTAAAAGTATATTACATTATGTGCCACAATATAAAGTAAAACAATTTTTGACAGACAAAACTGGTGTCGTCTTGTATTATAATATATCTGTTCGTACATTTACGTAGAAAACATTGGGTCAGTTTACTAAAAACGGCTAACATGGAAGGACTACAACGCCCTCTACTCCTTGTGGTGAGGACGCTGTTGCCACGGATTACAAAGCGTATATCAGGCGCCCTCTAGTCTGTGTAGCGAGGACGCCGTCCTCATGGTAGCAGCTGGTGTGTTCGTATGGTGTTATCTTTGCCCTGGCCACGGCGTCCGTTGCCGTAGTAGAGGTATGTCATAGCTCTTCATCCACAGAGAAGTTGTCACTTACTTGGAGTATGGAAATATCTACAATCGAGGATAACGTAAAACATCTAAAGATAGGATAAAAGTTTACGACACGTTTGTAATACCCATTTAAGGAATTAATGTATTAAAATAATAAAAGGAAAAGTAGCATCATTGTGTACAAATAATACACTCCTGGAAATGGAAAAAAGAACACATTGACACCGGTGTGTCAGACCCACCATACTTGCTCCGGATACTGCGAGAGGGCTGTACAAGCAATGATCACACGCACGGCACAGCAGAAAAACCAGGAACCGCGGTGTTGGCCGTCGAATGGCGCTAGCTGCACAGCATTTGTGCACCGCCGCCGTCAGTGTCAGCCAGTTTGTCGTGGCATACGGAGCTCCATCGCAGTCTTTAACACTGGTAGCCTGCCGCGACAGCGTGGACGTGAACCGTATGTGCAGTTGACGGACTTTGAGCGAGGGCGTATAGTGGGCATGCGGAAGGCCGGGTGGACGTACCACCGAATTGCTCAACACGTGGGGCGTGAGGTCTCCACAGTACATCAATGTTGTCGCCAGTGGTCGGCGGAAGGTGCACGTACCCGTCGACCTGGAACCGGACCGCAGCGACGCACGGATGCACGCCAAGACCGTAGGATCCTACGTAGTGCCGTAGGGGACCGCACCGCCACTTCCCAGCAAATTAGGGACACTGTTGCTCCTGGGGTATCGGCGAGGACCATTCGCAACCGTCTCCATGAAGCTGGGCTACGGTCCCGCACACCGTTAGGACGTCTTCCGCTCACGCCCCAACATCGTGCAGCCCGCCTCCAGTGGTGTCGCGACACGCGTGAATGGAGGGACGAATGGAGACGTGTCGTCTTCAGCAATGAGAGTCGCTTCTGCCTTGGTGCCAATGATGGTCGTATGCGTGTTTGGCGCCGTGCAGGTGAGCGCCACAATCAGGACTGCATACGAGCGAGGCACACAGGGCCAACACCCGGCATCGTGGTGTGGGGAGCGATCTCCTACACTGGCCATACACCTCTGGTGATCGTCGAGGGGACACTGAATAGTGCACGGTACATCCAAACCGTCATCGAACCCATCGTTCTACCATTCCTAGACCGGCAAGGGAACTTGCTGTTCCAACAGGACAATGCTCGTCCGCATGTATCCCTTGCCACCCAACGTGGTCTAGAAGGTGTAAGTCAACTACCCTGGCCAGCAAGATCTCCGGATCTGTCCCCCATTGAGCATGTATGGGACTGGATGAAGCGTCGTCTCACGCGGTCTGCACGTCCAGCACGAACACTGGTCCAACTGAGGCGCCAGGTGGAAATGGCATGGCAAGCCGTTCCACAGGACTACATCCAGCATCTCTACGATCGTCTCCATGGGAGAATAGCAGCCTGCATTGCTGCGAAAGGTGGATATACACTGTACTAGTGCCGACATTGTGCATGCTCTGTTGCCTGTGTCTATGTGCCTGTGGTTCTGTTAGTGTGATCATGTGATGTATCTGACCCCGGGAATGTGTCAATTAAGTTTCCCCTTCCTGGGACAATGAATTCACGGTGTTCTTATTTCAATTTCCAGGAGTGTATTTTCGAATAGCTCTAAAAATTTTTAATCGTGACTCTCTATTTCGTCATTCAGCGTCACTGCCGAATACCGTTAATTATGTATGAAAATATCCAGGTTCTCTAAAATATCCATCGTAGGTCCTTTTTGGGTTACAGGCAGTATCTTCAGATTTTCCCTTATATTGATTTCTGCATGTTTTTCTATATCTAAATGCTGTCCGAAGAGTGATTTATTACGTGCTGTTCCAGAAGTATGTTCTTGAAGTCTGGTATTAAAACTTCTCCCTTTTTGCCCTATGTAAATTTTGCTACAATCTTTACATGTCAATTTATAAATTCTTGATTTGCAAGCATCTTATTTTTAACATCTCTTATACTATGCTTAAGACTATTAGCTATGGTATTTGTAGAGAAAGCAATCGTAACATCCGAATTCTTGAACAGTTTATTTATCTTATCTGATACATTCCCCATATTCGCAAAAGTTCTCTTTCCGGGTATTTTCGCCTGTCTGACATATATTTTCTGTTGTATCGTCTCTACCTTATTTGCGTTATATCCATTAGATATCGCAATTTGCTTTAATATGTTAATCTCCTTCTGTCTCTGTTCCGGTATTAGTGGTATTCTATTCAACCTATGTATCATTGTGAAGAAGAAAGCTTTTTTATATCTATTTGGGCGGCATGACTTTGCAGGGATATTGGTATATGTAGTGGTAGGTTTCCGATAGATGACAAAGTTGTGGTGTCCATTATCGTAAAAAATAGTTACGTCTAAATAATTTATAGGTATATATTGTTCATGATCAAGCGTGAAAGTAAGTTTTCGGTGTATGCTGTTCAACATTTCCGTCAAATTATTTACCTCCTCTATTTTACCGTCAAATAATATTAGAATGTCATCAACATATCGCTTATAGTATATAATTTTCTGGCGTATGCACGGATCATCTTTCAAAAACACTACTTGTTTGTTATTGACGAAAATGTCGGCTATCGTTCCTGCCAGTGAATTGCCCTTAGCTAGGCCGTCTTTCTGCTGATATATATATGATCATTAAACGAAAAATAGTTAAAACTTAATGTTGTCTTAAGAAGATACATTAATTCAGTTATTTCGTCGTAATTAAGGGCCTTATGGCGTATAAGGTTTTCTCTAATAATTTTGATTGTTTCTGCCACCGGAACATTGGTATACAAGTTTTTAATGTGTAATGTGGCAAATCTGGCTGTTATCGCTATGGTTGTATTATGTATTCCTTTTACTAACTCAAAGGTATTTTTCAGCGAAAAAGTCTCGTCATATGTATAGAACTGTTTTAACAGCATATTCAGTTTCCTATGAAGATTGTAAGAAGGGCATCCTATGTTATTAACTATTGGTCGTATAGGCCACTACAAGAGCAGTGTAGGCTATCTCTTTCGCAGAGCTGTTTCATTTTCTGCCAATAAATCGTAGTGTTTGGTTCGCCTTGCTCACAACATTTTCTACGTGTTCTTTCTAATTTAAGTTGTTCGTTATTGTAGTTCACAGATATTTAGATGAATTTTCGGCCTTTAGATTTGATTGATTTATCATTTAACCGAGCTATAAGGCATTCTTTTTAGCTCTCATGTGGATGACTTCACACTTTTTATTATTTAGAGTCAATTGACAGTTTTCGCACCATACAGATATCTTTTCAAAATCGTTTAGCAATTTGCTTTAATCTTCCGATCATTTTACTAGACGATGAACGACTGCATCATCTGCAAACAACCAAATAAAACTGCTCATATGGTCTCCTAAATCGTTTGTAGGTAAGAAACAGCAGAGGGCGTATAACACTACCTCCTGGAACGCGAGATATCGCTTCAGTTTTACTCCTTGACTTTCCGCCAATTGATACGAAATGTGACCTATCTGACGAAAAATTGCGAATCCAGTCGTATAACTGAAACGATATTCTACACGCACGCAATTAGATTACTTGTAGCTTGTGATTAATAGTGTCAGAAACCTTCTGGAAATCTAGAAATTCGAAATCAATTTGTAATCCCTCGTCAGTAGTATTCAACACTTCATGTTAGTGAAGAGGTAGTTGTTTTTCACAAGAACGATGTTTTCCAAATCCAAGTTGACCATGTGTCAGTAGACCACTCTCTTAGAGGTAATTAATAATGTTTGAACACAATATAAGTTTCAAAATACTGCTGCATATTACTCCTTTTATCTTTCTCGTGTGGCAGTGCAGCTTTCCAGCCTTTGTATACGGATCTTTTGTCGAGCAAGCGGTTGTTATGTTTCAGTGGACCTATTGCGTCACCGTACTCTGAAAGGAGCGCAACTGGTATACAGTCTGAAATGGAAGACTTGTTTTTATTAAGTGATTTAAGTTACTTCACTATTCCGAGGATACCGACCTGTAAGTTATTCATATTGGGAGCTGTTCTTGATTTGAATTCTGGATTATCTACTTCGTCTTCTTTGGTGAAGTAATTTCGGAAGGCTTTGTTAAGTAACTCTGCTTTAGCAGCACTGTCATCGACAGTATTTCTATAGCTATCACGAAGGCATCGAGTGTCTTTCCGCTAGCATACTTCACATACGATCTGAATCTCTTTGGATTTTCTGTCAGATTTCGAGACAAAGCTTCGTTGTGGAATCTATTACATGTATCTGGCATTGAAGTCAGAGCAATCTTGGTTATTTTACGTTCGTTTAAATTTGTCTTGCTTTTCCCATTGCTTCTGCAACAGTGTTCTGATTCGTTTGGAGCACCAAGGGGGAACGTAGTTCGTTAATCTGTTTGCTTCATATCTTTCAAATGCTGTCGATTCTATTTCTTTGAATTCAAGCCACATCTGGCCTACACTTACATTGTCAGTTTAGAAGGAGAGGAGACTGGCTCTCAGGATGCTGTCAAGCGAATTTTTATCTGATTTTCTGAGCAGGTGTACCTTTTGTTTATTTTTAGACGATTTGGGAGTTACATTATTCAGTCTCACTACTTCAACTTTGTGTTTACTGGTCCCTGTATCCGTTTTGATGCTCGTTATTAGCTCAAGATTATTTGTAGCTAAAAGGTGAAATGTGTATTCGCAAGCATTTACTGTTGCAGTGGCAGCATGAATTAACTGCTCTAAATAATTTCCAGAGGATGCGTTTAGCACAATTAGAGATAACGTTTAATGCACACCTCCGGAGGTAAACGTGTATTTTTAGCAATATACTGAGGGTAAATTGAAGTCACTAATAACTATAATTGTGTGAGTTTTCTACGTGTTTGAATTTGGACTCATGTTTTATTTTATCTTTCATCAATTATACCACAAGAGTTGGGAGGTCAATAGAAGGATCCAATCATCATTTTATTCCAGTTACCAAGAATAAACTGTGTCCATACTAACTCACAGTAACTATTTACTTCAATTTCGCTATGAGATTAACTACTTCTAACAGCAATAAACACGCCACCGCCAACTGTGTTTAGCCTATTTAGCCTATACTTTCTGAACACCGTTGGGTCCTTCGCAGAAATTTCGGCTGAACGTATCTCCGTCTTTAGCCAGCTTTCAGTACTTATGAGTATTTGAGCATCGGTGATTTCTATTACAGCTTGAAGTTCTAGTAATTTCCCAAAAGCCCCACGACAGTTTACAGTTGTTATAGCGATGGTTCCTAGATCTAAGTTCTTCCTTTATCCGACCTACACCCTTTTTTGTGTCTCCCCGAGACCCTCTAACTTAAAAAACCACCCAGTCCATGCCACACAATCCCTGCTACCCGTGTAGCCACCACCTGTGTGCAACGGACCTCTGACCTCTATAGCTGAACCCTAAACCCCACCATCTTAGGCCGCAAGTCGAAGAATCTGCAGCCTACATGGTTGCAGAATCGTCTGATTTAGAATTACCCCCCACCCCCATCCCCACCTTGGCTTTGAACCATAGTTCCGCAATCGGTCCTGTCGACTCTGCTGGAAATGGTGAGCTCTGGTTTCATCTTGCGAGCAAGACTGGCAGCCTTTCCTTGTTCTGTTAGCCACTCGAAGCCAGAGAGAATCTCTTCCGATACAAAGCGACACATATCATTGGTATTGACGTAGCCACCACTAGAAGTTGGCTGCAACCTGTGCTCTTATGACATCCAGAAGGACCTGTTCCACGTCTGGAATGACTCCATCCAGTATGCACATGGAATGTGCATTAGCTTTCTTCCACTCCTTCGCAGACATGTTCCTAATGGGCCCCATGACATGCCTAACAGTGGAGCTCCCAACTATCAATATTCCCATTATCTGTGATTGCCGAGATATTCCAGGCTACGAGGTTTCCTCTGAAAGAGGGTAAGTGTCGGCCACAGACAGCCCCTGTAGCGTTTTTGTCAGTCGACCCAGGGAGGCCTAACGTTCGGCACAACGGGATCTTTCGCCCCATGCCACGCCTCGAGGCGATCTCACACTAGGCCATAATGAGTAAGAGGTCAAACTCAGTGGAAGCAGCTGGCCACCGGTGCGGACCGATTGGCGGACTCTCGCGTCGTGCTAGACGTCCTTTGGATCCCCACGATCGGCCTACTACAGTGATTCCCTTCCACTACAGCGTCATGTAACCGACTCCGTCACATCCTGGAGCTGAGAGTAAAGTGTCACCAAGTCGGCTAGCATCCCCACACAACAATCGCAGTCCCAGTCCATACTGAAGACCGTGGAAAATTACACTATACACACAAACAAAGGACTATCGACACGCGCTATGGAACTCTAGTGTTGACACTGACGAAAAAGCAAGGACTTTGGCTAATAAATTAGATTAACACGCAGAGATTCAAAAACTAAACTACCAACGCACTCACGTGAAACTAAATAATTCGCTCATCCTTAGGTATTGTAATAATCGGTTTACTTTCCGTTTACTTTCCGACACAAACGTAGTCGTGGGGACTGTATCTATTAAATATAAAATTATCGCCCACAAATTCAAAAACTAAATTATCAAAGCACACAGAGGAAACTACATAGTTCGCTACTGGTTAGCAACTCGTAAAATGTCACAAAAGCAGTTACTTCCCAGTTGCTGCTTGTGTCTCGCTTGGCTACTCATCCTTGATGCTGGCACTGGGACGGTGGTGATGTACATGATGGTCCCACAGACGTCCCATGTGAGGATCATACTGGCCACGGAAGCACCTTAACATCATGCAGACGGTTTATAGACACATGCCATGTGTGACCGGATATTGTCCTACGGTGAAAGGGCAACATGAGAGATAACACACGGGGACGCAGGATTGCAGCGACATACCATAGTACCGCCAGATTCACTCACAACCAGTCGTCGTTACCTGAAGTCACACCCGATGGCTCTCCATACGATGATGCAAGAAGTAACACCGCTACGGCTCTCTATAACTGCAATATTAGCAGGACCTCTCCCGCATAAACGACGACGATGGTCATTCAGAGATGTGCACACCTGTGATTAATCACTGAACCCAAAACGACGTCATTCATCAGTACTCCATGTTTTCCGATCATGGCACACTCGTGAAGCAGTCTTTACTGACTTGGTGTTGAAAGCAGCTTGAACATTGGACAGTAACTCGTGACTCTAGATGCTGTTAATCTCTGACCAATTTCTCCAGAAGACACGGGATGCTATGGTGAGTCTATTACTTGTCCTCCGGCGGCATGTACACGTATGAAAGTATTACCATGCACTTTGTGCACAGTACTGCGATCCTGACCTGTAGTGGTCAGACGTGGTGGACCGAAATCTTGAAGAACCTATATGGCTGTCCTTGCTGTCACGCCAGAACACCCTACATATCCGAATACTGCTCGATTCGAGCAGCTGGACATGTGGGACCAACAATCAACATTTTTCAAACTCTTTCTGCTGCTGATAACGCTGTCCCACACAACACGCGACACTTCGGAATCCTTCAAATTGATCTCTCATGTAACGCTGTTCACACCATTTCTATACGCTACTAGTCGTGGTAACTACACTAAAAACAAACAACACTGTATTGCACACTAGTGCCCGTCCTCCCTGTCAGAGGGAATTGTAACCCTTCTCATTTTCTAATTTTTTAGAACAAGTCTGTTGGACAAAGAGCGGTCTGGCTAAATGTGCTTTAAAATAGATTAAAGACGCTATCGACTGCAATGAAATATTTAATTACGTTGATTACGGGCTTCGGTCAGTATGTGACCATCTTCTGACCATTTATATCATAATGGTAGCCGGTGGCGGTGAACGGAGCAGATCTTATAACTGCATGAACGTCGCGACGTTCATGAAATCATAACACCTGCTTCGTTCGCTGTCAACACCAACCATTGTGGTATAAGTGGTGTGAAGATGGTTAAATTCTGACCGAAACCGGTGATCACTGTAAATAAATGCTTTATTACAGTCGAGACTATTTTTAATCCATTTCTAAAAGTTAATTATTTACCTATCCTCCGATGGCATACACGTGTACGAAGTTGTACTGACATCGGACCGTGTCTTCAAGTTTCTTCACCTGTCCTTGGCCAGGTAGTGTATGTTACGAACCTAAAACAACCTCTACGTTAGAAGAGGCAGTGGACTGTTACGTACTTCTTTCGTTGTCAGCAACAATAAATGTTACAGTAGATTAACAAGTAAGAGAAAAGGAACGATCCCCACTTACCAGATAACTGTTCTCCACCATATTGTTTCTTGAAAACGTTAAGTTTCGAGACGACGTCGAAGTGGTACAAGTAAACGGGCTGAGCTGCAGACAAGGAAGAGAGAATCCTGGCAGTTGTCACCAAGGGATATGTGATCAGCAGATCTGCACGGAGCTGTTGACAAAAATGTGTCCATGACGTTTTTTCAGTATTTTCTGATACAGTGTTCCTCACGCTGAATGAAACTGAACTATAGTAAGAGTAGTATGTTACATTCCAATTTACGGATGTGGTTAAAGAAACATTTAACACAATATTTATATATATACGATTACACTGCAATTCATACTTCAGTGCTTGGCATAGGCCAGATCAACTTTTAGGTTATTTCTCAATCGTTGTAATTTCGAATAGCATTTGGAAAAAATGAACGCCCGAATATAACCTTGAAAGCACAGATTTCTCTTACTTTATAACGATGGCCATTCCTTCGTGTGCAAATGGGAGTAAAAAAATATTGTGGCATTCGGAAGAGGAATTTGGTGATTTAGATTTTGTGAAGATCTCTCACCGCAACTAATGACGTCTTTGTTTCAATGGTTGCGGCCCACATTCGCGTATCATTTGCGTCGGACTCTATCTTCTATTTCACAAGAATACGAAACGAGTTACCCTTCTTTGAACTTTTTCAATATCTTCTGTCAGTGCCACCACATAAGGACGCCATACCACAGCAGTAATAGAGAAATGGACAAGCGTGATGAAGGCAACCTCCTTACTAGATTTGATGCATCTCCTAGATGTTCAGCCATCAGTTCTTACTTCGTCATTTACGTCAGTTAGCTTTGCTGCAGCCAAAGAACAATTAATAGGGTGTCTAGTTTATGGATGAAGAAATAAATAGTTAGAGTTCATAAGTATCTCTATCTTACAAACGTTAAACTATATTCTACTGAAGTTAAAACGAGTTATTTGCGGAGAGTAAAGAGCAACAGATGCTCTAAAGTGAGACGCTTGCATTATGTATGGAGAAAGGAAACCCGACACTACAGTTCAAGTAAACATAGAAATAAACATTACCCTTAAAGATATGAATCACTGTTTAATGAAAACATAACAAAAAACGGATATAGTTTTATGGTTGTGCTCAAATTAGATAGTTTTAAACTTTTTGATGTAAGCAATTAAGGCTTTGCTATAAAAATACGTTACATACACGCTGTCAACAGTACTGCGTGTTCAACAATTCATGTGCAATCTGAAAATACTTGTCAAGCAAAAAAGGTTTAATTTTTTTATTAATTTCTTCTTAATTCCCAGATCAATGTCGCTAAGAAAGTGATCTAATGTCTTTGTTGGTGCATAATTTTTAAATAAACTATCCACTTACAGAGACGAAAAGCAGATGATATTAGGAATCCAAAATATGTGATTTGCTGTCCACGTTCTTATCAGATTTACATGCAGGATTGTTGAAAATTCCTTTTTCCATATTACCTCCCTTCCAGCTGCTGCTGTTACTGTGGAACCTGAATTCTCTCTTGTGCATGACTGTGTGAATTGTCTTTGTGATTTTTACATTTTCTTACGTTCCCTTATTGTTTACAAGCTTTATCGATATACGATGGAAGGCAGTTTAAAAAGGGTGCAACAGATGTGAGTGCAGATGTTTTTGTATGTAGTACTTTGATAGGTACACACATCAGTGTGGTAGTCGTTTTCTCTACGTCTAAAAGTCTTCCCACAAGGAAGCCACAAACTTTACGACCTAATGTTTTCTGCAGGGCCGTAATACGTCCACACTTCAGCATCTAACCAGCTGCCCCAGGGGAAACTAAGCATTAATGGCTTGCTGTTACGACACGTGCTTGGAGGAACTACCAAACCTAAAAATATACGATTTGTAACTGCTGTAATTATTAGTCTGCGAATTATGGAAAAGCTGATGTATTGTTTGTTAGCGCATCGGCTTCAGTCAGCTGTAGAAATATTCGCTCTTATAAAACCCGTTACGTTCTATGTACTGTAAGACTAGTAGGGGACCAGCTATAAAATTGATGCTTTTAGCGTAAGTGATAATAACGTAATTTATATAAAACACTGTGTAGCATCATATTATTGTAAGCGTGACACTTAAATTTATATCGTCATTCTGTAAGAACTAAGTATTTTCTAGTGCAACAGTTTGTGGAGTAATTTCGCTGGACATAATTAAAGAAAGACGTTTTTCGTTGCGGCGTAATCTTCTCATGAAATTACAATCACCAACTTTCTCCTCCGAATGTGAATATATTTTGTTGACACCTACTTAGGGAGGAACAATCACCACGATAAAATCAGGCACATCAGAGCTCGTACGGAAAGATACAGGTGTTCATTGTTTCCGCGAGCTATACGAGATTGGAATAATAGAGAATTGTGAAGGCTTCCAGGCACTTAAATGTGATTTGCAGAGTATCCATCAAGATGTAGATGTAGATAATAAGAACAGCTATACAGTTGTCTCCAGAAAGAGAAAGTATATATTAAACTGAATGACTGTCAAAAGCTCTTTAAAACCTTATTTTTTTCTGACAGTTTTGAAACTGTCACTGTGAAATTTCAATTTATGAATTTTTCTATGGTTTTCTGGTAGTCGTCGAGGAGATATTTTCCAAATTCTTCGTTTTTTTGCGTATTCCGTACCATAATAATAATAATTATTATTATTATTTCTACATATGGTGATGCATGGAGAAACCAACTTACGTCAGCGTACAAATCAATTGTAGATTCCTCTATCGGCTGGTTATCAAAATAAAACCGCTTGATATCTCGAGCAACAGTGATACGCTCCTCCTTCTTGATGGGAATGCTGGTAGGTAGAGCTTTCTGAAAACTCAGGTTGAGTTCTCGCCATGCTGCTTTGTCTCTGGAGAGTGCTGTGAAAAAGAAACGTTGCTACACCATTCAGGAACTCGAACGAAGCACAGTGTTACAACCCAAAGTGGTGGAACCATGATTTCGTTTCTGAATTACGATGTACTTGTAGTAAGCGGCTAACTTAAGGCCGCTTTCAATATCTGAATTTCCGATGAAGAGCTTTTAAAACAAAGGAGTCTAAACTACAGAACAATTGTGCTTCTGGCCTTTGGTAATAGTTTATGAACTAGGTTGTGAGCTTTATTCGGATTTAAGGGTCTGGTAGTGCTTTTATTCCTCATAGTTACAGGTTTAGTATTGAAGGCTGACAGCCAGAATGGTAGGAGCGGACGGTTAACATCTAGTGGCCACCAAACGGATCGTCGTGATGGACATACCTTGTTGGAGCTTTGAACGACATTTTTATTCGTTTTATGTTGCAGTGGGAAACACACACACAGCCGAGTGGCTAGGGCCTCCCGTCGGGTAGACCGTTCGCCTGGTGCAAGTCTTCCGAGTTGACGCCACTTCTGCGACTTGCGTTTCGATGAGGATGAACTGATGAAGATAAGCATAACACAACACCCAGTCCCTAAAAGTAGAAAATCTCCGACCCTGCCGTGAATCGAACCCGGGCCGTTAGGCATGACATTCCGCCTCGCTGACCACTCAGCTACCGGGGGCGGACACAGTAGAAGCGGAATAATAAGATTCTAAAAACATTATAAATGGAAAATACAGCCAGTGTAAAAATTCACAAATTTCATTTTCATTAGTGAGCATAAAATGCTGTTATCACTGCTAAAGGGAAGTTTTATCTCTGTGTGATGCCTGCAAGATAATATCAATTGTTTCGCATGCACTATAGACTGAGTAATGACACTCGTTGTGAGCCAGAAATGAGTGTAAACTGTTCCAGTCGGAATGAAAGGTTTAACAGACATAGGAATATCAACGAAAAAACTCATTACGGTGCCAAGGATTCCTGTAGGGATGTTTCAAAGAATTCCAGAGTGTTTTTCCATGTGTCGCTCGGCAGCCACTGTAGAGAGGGGGGAAGCTGTAGTGCAGTCACATTTCACTGTGTCCCTCAAAGGTCGATGAGGGCACATGTAGTTTATTCAAGAGCGTTTCCGAATCAGTAGGAATTTAAAAAAAATGTAGGCTTTATTCTTGAATTACTCATTAACCCATTGAAAGACACACAGTATATTACATGTCACAGCAGTTAAAATCTTCATCTGAAAGAAAACTGTGTCATTTAACATAGATTAATTTTCGACAACTGTCTTCACAACAGTGACATTCAGACAAGACACTCTTAACGTATATCCACACTAAACTGTCATTTAACTCTCCTTGGAAAATCTGATTGATAAAATTCTACATCTACTTAAATTTATATGCAACATTTTTATCGTGTTATTTATAAGACAACGTGTTTTAAACTGTGAATAGAAGCATTAATTCCTGTCTATTATTAATGATACGAATATCAGAGGGTAGAACTCTTTTGTGTAAACCTAGTGAATAATAATTATTGTCTTGAAGGGAGTACAAACCTTGCATAAAAATGAGTCCTTCACGAGAGGTAACGCCTAGGACCAACGGCACGGGCTTAAATTTTCCACTCCTGAGTACTTCGAAAGGATCTTGGGTCAGCACACTATCTGGTATACCAGGAGGCTCAATCGATACTCCGAAAGGCGCGAATTCCGTACTCTCCTTTTCTCAAATAAAAGAAAATAGTTGTTAGCAGCACTTGTAAGACTTCTGTAATTTCTTTTTTCAAATGGCTGTAAGCACTATGGGACTTACCATCTATGGTCATCAGTCCCCTAGAACTTAGAACTACTTAAACCTAAGTAACATAAGGACAACACACAACACCCAGCCATCACGAGGCAGAGAAAATCTCTGACCCCGCCGGAAATCGAACAGGGGCGCGGGAAGTGTAATTTCTCTCTCTCTCTCTCTCTGTGCATGTGTGTGTGTGTGTGTGTGTGTGTGTGTGTGTGTGTGTGTGTTTGTGTGTGTGTCCGTGTGCCTTGAGTGTGTGTGAGTCGTCACCTCCTTCGTAGCTGCCTCGGACGCATGTTCGACGAGTTTTCTTGCCGGTTGCTCCCTCATGAAGGCGACCAGTTCCTCCGTGGTGTTCCCTGTGAAACCCAGGAACCTGGCCAGGCGGAATGCTCTCTCTCTACAGTTAGTGTTCATAGCACCTTCCGTTAGCGCCCCGCTTTGGCAAATGATGCGATGGAACAAACCTGTGGAAGAATGCAATTGTTAATACATACTGTAAGTAGGCTGTTTAGGTTTCTATGTTGGTAACGCCACGTAGCGCTCTGTATGAAAATCACTGACTGTGCTGTATGCAGTCTGTGGCTGGTTAGCGATGTTGGAATTTTCGCTATTGTAGTGTTGGGCAGTTGGATGTGGACAGCGCATAGCGTTGCGCAGTTGGAGGTGGGCCGCCAGTTGTGGTGGATGTGGGGAGTGATATGGCGGAGTTTTGAGAGCGGATGATCTGTATGTGTGTCCATCAGAGACAGTAAATTTGTAAGATAATATATATATATATATATATATATATATATATATATATATATATATATATATATATATAACTTTTGAACACTATTAAAGTATATACATTGTTTGTTCTGTATCAAATCTTTCATTTGCTGACTATGCCTATCAGTATTTAGTGCCGTCAGTAGTAAGAATCTTTTATTTAGCTGGCAGTATTGGCGCTCATTGTATTGCACTAGTTCGAGTAACGAAGATTTTTGTGAGTAAGTGATTCATGAAAGGTATAGGTTATTGTTAGTCAGGGCCATTCTTTTGTAGGGATTTTTGGATGTCAGATTGCGTTTAAGTAAAGAGAGAAATGTCTGAGTACGTTCACTTCTGCTCAGTTGTTTGAAAATCAAATAACGTAAGAGGTTTATCAGCACAGTAATTCATAAATTTTTCTAAGGGGAGGTTTCAATACGTTCAGAAATAGGAAGGTGTCGGAGCAAAATTTGTGTTGAAAAACACATACACACACACACACACACACATAAACACACGCACGCACAAACACATACACATGGTCGTTATATTCACAATATTCTAATAAAATAACTGTTGTCTGTGTATCTGTGACTTGCAGTACAGCAAATATTTAGGTACAGATTGTCATCTGCAACTAATAAGGATTTTTCGATATTACATTACTTAAACCGAAAGAAAATATTACGTGTAAAATTAAAGTATTGGCTTTTGGATAAGTTTTGCTCGTTGTTAGCGTTATATCGTCTACTGCAGATATTTATATAATATTTTCTTCTGGCAACACTGAAAAGTTAATTATCTTTTATCAGTGATTTGCTAGTTTATTGTAACCGAAAATATTTCAACTTATTGACTGCTTGGGCACGGCACTTTATTTGTGCGTTGTAAATGGGTTTGTTTGGGTTTGTGTGTGTGTGTGTGTGTGTGTGTGTGTGTGTGTGTGTGTATGTGTGTGTGTGTGTGTGTGTGTGTGTGTGGGTGGGTGTTGTTATGGGTGTACATAATCTATTTCTACTTTGTTTTTGAGGACGTGCGCAAGGAGACAAACATACACGCTGACTCACTTGCAAAGTTGAAATTTCCCGTGCTGAGAACACAAAACGAGATGGTGGAGCAGCTGATATTTCGTAAACAGGGGCACAGTGAGCTTTAACCACAAGACAAACGTATTTAGTTTTATGTCTTGCCTATACTAATAACCGACAGAGCCAACTCCTTTTTCTGTGTGTTTGCTCAAGGTATGTGTGAAGATATTGTATTACATTTTCATCCTATAAAGAATATCCAGTATAGCTCTGTGGTGAGATTTGGAGCTAAAATTCACTTTCCAAACAATGATTTTAAAATACAGAACATGATTTTTAGATGCAAAAATGTATTGCTCATTTGTGTGACACGTATTTTTTGTTACTGCTTTACAGTAATTGAGAGTATTTTGATTTCGTAGTCATAACGAGAAGAAAATGTGCTTTTCTTCACCAGACGTGTTTCGTTTTATTAAAATAAAACATTGTCAGACGGATGTACTGAAAGCTTCTACAATTACTATTTTCTTTGTGGTTCGAAAACAATTTGTTACTAAAGACATTGGTTTTTTTGTTTACCGTATTTCATTTATCCTTAAGGATGTAAATTAATAGTAGCAGCACTAGATTATCCTGTGCTTAACATCAAAAAATACATAGTTCAGCAAATCAGTGTGCGGTAGGGCACAACACTGCCAGACGAAGAAATAATCCAAAACGTACAAGCACACATCGTTTTATGATATGAGCGAAAAACCAGGCATTAAATACAGTAAGCAAACAATGAAATGTAACGAAATGTTTTTAGATCTATAAAGCAAGTCAAATTTAAAAACTTTTCAGTAATGACCACTGATGCAGCTTTATTTAAATGAAACTAGACGAGTTTGGCTAGGAAGACAGGCATTTTCTTGCAGTTGAAAAGAAAGACTGAAAATGCACTTAGGAAGAAAATATGTTATATGCGCGACAATATTTGTAGCAAGGATGGAATATGAGAGGGTGTGGGTGGTGCTGAGTTGAGAGAAATACATCCAAATTTAGCCGTCACTAAAAACATTTATTGAAATCCAACATTAGCACATTCCAAGAACGTCTGAACACTTTACTTGCTCCCTTACGTGAATTTAGATTCAAAAATCACGAAGCTTCTTCAGCACAATTAAACCACTGGAGCAAGTCTAACGCAAACTATCATAACTTGAGCCATGTTTCAGCAACTAGCATATAACCAGTTTCACTTATTTAGACTGCAACTCAAGTAGTATATACATAAAGCTCCAATAACAGGTCTTCTACGTTTTTCTCTTTCTCTTCCAATCTTCGTTAGTTATACGTTCGTCAGAAACTCCGCATTAATTGAAATGCCCCAAAAACTTAAATAATTGACACTAGAGCAGAAAAAATTAGAGCGAAGAACATTTCTTTCACATTTAGTTAAAGCAGGCACTCTCGGACTTTATCATCCAGCAAACACACTTTGTCCTTTCCTTGAATGACAAAAAGTCATAAGAATTCTGGTAGCGGGCACGACAAGTGACACCAGAATAATTCAGCCACGAAAGCAACAAACTGTCGTCCATAACAACAGGTAAACATCCTGCACGAGATAAGCAGTCCATCAAATAGTGCTGGCCTTGAGTTTACCCAGTTTCCTGTGCATATGGAAATGCAGCAGTCCTACACGTTCCGCAATTCCTAATCCACATCTCGTTACAACACACGATCTCTTCTTTACTCAGGTTAATTGTCCTCTGAAACTGACTAAAACCACGATGAAGATTCCCCCACAACACTACTACAGTGTACCCTGCTGAACACATCCTCTTGAAGCGAAAGAAGCGCTGTATCCTGTGTGACGTACAGAGGCGAGTGAGTGTGCCCGGACTTAACCCTGTTCTCTGCCAGTAGCGCCATGTCACGTTAACGCGTCTGCGCGTAGCACACCATAATTATTGCACCATAATTAAGTATAAAATCAAATGTCAAAATTTTATATTGAAACTTTGTCAACATATCATTTAATATAATAACGTTTTAAATGTCAAGTCTTAAAGTAATTAAATCAATAGTTTTCAGTAAAATACAGTATTAAGAGAAAAATAAGTGGCGGTAAACAATGAAGCCAGAAAACTTGGTCATAATGTGCCTATGGAGGTCATAAATAAGTGGTGCAAGTTTCAAAGTAATAGAATAAAAAATACAGTTCGAATCCAGTTTTTTAACGTAAATTAAAGGCTTCTGTAAAGTATGGAAGGTAGGAGACGGATACTGGCAGAAGTAAAGCTGTGAGTACCGGGCGTGAGTCGTGCTTCGCTAGCTCAGATGGTAGAGCACTTGTCCGCGAAAGGCAAAGGTCCCGAGTTCGAGTCTCGGTCGGGCACACAGTTTTAATCTGCTAGGAAGTTTCATATCAGCGCACACTCCGCTGCAGAGTGAAAATCTCATTCTTACTACAAGATGCTTCACTGCATGACAGAATGGCGATGTACTTCCAACATGATGGATGTCCGGCACAGAGCTTGCGTGCGGTTGAAGCGGTATGGAATAGCATATTTCAGGACAGGTGGATTGGTCGCCGAAGCACCATACCATGGCCCGCACGTTCACCGGATCAGACGTCCCGGGATTTCTTTGTGTGGGGAAAGTTGAAGGATATTTGCTAACGTGATACGCCGACAACGCCTTACAACATGCGTCAACGCATTGTCAATGCTTGTGTGAACATTACGGAAGGCGAACTACTCGGTGTTGAGAGGAATGTCGTTACACGTATTGCCGAATGCAATGAGGTTGACGAACATCATTTTGAGCATTTATTGCATTAATGTGGTATTTACAGATAATGACGCTGTAACAGCATGCGTTCTCAGAAATGTTAAGTTCACAAAGGTACATGTATCACATTGGAACAACCGAAATAAAATCTTCAAACGTACCTAGGTCTGTATTTTAATTTAAAAAACCATTTTGTTACCTACTGATCGTCTGAAATTGTGAGCCATATGTTTGTGACTATTACAGCGCCATCTCTCACAAAGCGAAAGAAGTGGTCCAACTACAACATTCATATTTCCTTACATACTACATGAATATGTAATAAAAATGGGTGTTCCTATTTAGAAAACTCATTTCATATCCGTTTGACCTATGGGAGCGCATTTTGAGGGCCAACCATAGCGACATCTTTTTTCCCTCTTCAAGCTAGACAAGTTTTTTCGTTTGACGCTTGTTTCGTGAGATATTTGGCCCGGTCACGACCAATGGACTACCCTGTAGTTCAGAGGTAACGATCTACTGTTAGTTCTACTATAGAAATTCAGTTCTAGAAGGCAAAGTTCTTATTCAAGAGTGCTAAAACTTTTTCTGTAATTTCATACAACTTACCAGAACGCAAGTAAAAATAAAGAGGATTCTAAATTAATTCATAAATTTGTTATTAAAGATTATGTGTCCGAGGAAGCTGTCTTTCAGAGGCTGCTGCCTGTGCATAAGGCAGATGACAGCAGATGGTCGTCCGCTACGGCACATTCTTAAATACAGCCCGAGAGGCAGGAAAAAAGGTGCACTTTTCAGTCAGCCTCTGTATGGTCAGCGTCTGTTAAACGTCTGGTTGTGCCCTGACCCGGACGGCGTCAGAGACGGACAGTGACAAAACACGTATTTTCTATAATAACTGATAGTGATCGCACGATGACTGTACACAGTCCTGGATCGCTTACATATTCGCAAAAGTAGCTGTTTGTGTACCGTCCGTGAATAGTTAGAAATCTGCGTCGAAAGTGGTGACTATTATTTCCAATTTTGTCGCGAGCATTTATCTCGAACGTTTATTTGATTATTAGTAGTCAGGGCGAAAGACAATTTGGTAGGGGCGTACCGTACAAGTCGCCTCTGAACTGATAGTTGTGCTGTCTAGAATAGAAAGATTTCTGTCAATTGAACATAGTGACATACAAAGTGCAATGCGAGAAATACTTTACTAAATATACACCACAGGCCATTAAAATTGCTACACCACGAACATGACCTACTATAGACGCACAATTTAACCGAAAGAAAGAAAATGCTGTTATATGCATATGATTAGCTTTTCAGACCATTAACACAAGGTTGGCGCCGGTGGCAACACCTACAACGTGCTGACATAGGGAAAGTTTCCAACAGCTTTCTCATTCACAAACAGCAGTTGATCGGCTTGTGTTGCCTCGTGTAAGGAGGAGAAATGCATACCATCACGTTTCCGACTTTGATAAAGGTCGTATTGTAGCCTATCGCGATTGCGGTTTATCGTATCGCGACATTGTTGCTCGCGTTGGTCGACATCCAATGACTGTTAGCAGAATATGGAATCGGTGAGATCAGGAGGGTATTACGAAACGCCGTGCTTGATCCCAACGGCCTCGTATCACTAGCAGTCGAGATGACAGGCATCTTATTCGCATGGCTGTAACGGATAGTGCAGCCACGTCTCGATCCCTGAGTCAACTGATGGGTACGTTTGCAAGACAACAACCATATTCACGAACAGTTTGACGACGTTTGTAGCTTCATGGACTATCAGCTCGGACACCATGGTTGCGGTTACACTTGACGCTGCATCACAGAGAGGAGCGCCTGCGATGGTGTACTCAACGACGAAACTGGGAGCACGAATGGCAAAACGTCATTTTTTCGGATGAATCCAGGTCCTGTTTACAGCATCATGCTGGTCGCATCCGTGTTTGGCGATATCGCGGTGAACGCACATTGGAAGCGTGTATTCGTCATCACCATACTGACGTGTCACCCTGCGTGATGCTATGGGGTGCCATTGATTACACGTCTCGGTCACCTCTTGTTCGCATTGACGGCACTGTGAACAGTGAACGTTACATTTCAGATGTGTTACGACCCGTGGCTGTAGACTTCATTCGATCCCTGCGAAACTCTACATTTCAGCAGGATAATGCACTACTGATGTTTCGGGTCCTGTACGGGCATTTCTGGATACAGAAAATGTACGACTGCTGCCCTGGCCAGCACGTTCTCCAGATATCTCACCAATTAAAAATGTCTGATCAGTGGTAACCGAGCAACTTCGTTCGTCACAATACGCGTCTCTACTCTTGATGAATTGTGGTATCGTGTTGAAGCTACATGGGCAGCTGTACCTGTACACGCCATCCAAGCACTTACTCACATTAAATTCAAAATTAACAGCCTCAGTTGCGGAGTTACCTGCATTTACCTAGGTTTCAATTGGGATAACCCAACCTTCTTCAGAATTACACTTACTAACGTTTGTCCATTACGGACAAACGTTAGTAAGTGCAATTCTAAAGAAGGTAGGGTTATCCCAATTGAAACCTAGGTAAATGCAGGTAACTCCGCAACTGAGGCTGTTAATTTTGAATTTAATATTTATACAGTTGCTGACAGGGCCGCGAAGTGCTGAAAGTATTGAAGTTCTTACTCGCATCCTTGTTTACAGGTGATTATGACCAGGTGTATCAAGGCCGTTATTACGGCCAGAGGTGGTTGTTCTGTGTACTGATTTCTCAGGATCTATGCACCTAAATTGAGTGAAAATATAATTACTTGTCAGTACTAGAATAATATATTCGTCCAATGAATACCCGTTTATTATCTTCATTTCTTCTTGGTGTAGCGATATTAATGGCCAGTAGTGTATATATGCACTTTATACCTTTATTAATAATGTAGTTCCGATCCCAGTAAGCAGATAGGGAATAGAAACATTATTTTTCGGTGGGCAGGATCAGAATGTGAAGACTGCAAACTATGATCAGTAAGTTCTCCATCGGTTTCTGGCTGACCACAAAAATATTTGCCAGGCTCGAGTCAGGAAGGCGTACAACAAACTACAATACTAACAACAAATCACCCATCATAAATTAAACCCGTCACCCCACACTCTCCATTCGGTGTTCAAAACCCAAGACTAGAAGACCTCTTCCTGTTGTCGCCGACATCCGTCACTGGCCACCACGACATCCTAGGTCAGCTGTGGACGGTGTAGATATGTACAGTAGAGGCGCGATATTGTGCGGTTGCAGAATGAGTTGGATAACGGTACAATATTAATAGGTGCTTAAGAGGATGCATCACTAAACAATTTCATGGTTTTGGAAGAAAATCAATTCGGTAAATATTCCTTACTTTATTAACAGACACGCGATCATCATCGTCATTGCGTATTGCAATAAGAGGTCAAGGTTACCATTTACTTTACGACATGTAAAATACGTACATGATGGATAACAACATGTGCCTAGAACTTTAAAGATCTATTCTTCACATCAAAACATCAAAAATATCTGATGAACATGGGCTCGAAAATTCATTCTTAGACGGATATGAAAGGAATTTCGCGTATAAACCCCTGGTTGTGTTAGTTAACTCACATGTGCAAATTGTGCTTTCTTACTCACGTCCTTGTTTATAGTTGATTATTGTGCGTTTCGTTTTACCTGACCGCTGCTTGTTGTGTTTTAGAGTATCTTCCGTCGCAACGATTTATTCATTGTCCGAAATGATGGATACGCTGTACGTGTGAGAAAGCGGAAGTAGGACGTCAGTTTGATGTTAAAAGTTGCCGTGGGCGGCGATTGTCTTGTGCAAGGTAGTTTGTGCGGCTACATCGAAGCTTGCGAGAGACAGGCTCGTTCGAGGAGAGAGTTGCACGTGGTGGGAGATCACCCAATGTACGAACGCCTAACATGTAGAACGGGGTCTTCGTGGTGTGTATGCAATTTCAGCTAGAACAAGGAGAATTGGGAGAAGGCAAGGCGTGTACCACGTAACTATCTGGAATGTTCTGCATGAAAATCCTCTATACCAGTACCACTTCGAACGAGTGCAAGGATTAAATGAGGTAGACTTCAAACCAACACTAATTCTGTCAACTTTTGTTAGGCTAATTTGCTAAATTTCTAAGGTTCTTATCATGTATCTGATTACTCTTGCTTTTCACGTAATGTGATCTTCACACACCGTTACACTCACGTCTGGTCTTACAAAAAACCTTCATGAAGTGCGGCAAGACATCAAGAACCGTTCAGCGTCAACGTACGGGATGGATTCATGCATAATCATCTCACTGGCTGCTACTTCTTTCCCCAATTCTTACTACAAAAATGCATCTACAGTTTCCCAGACATGAGTTGCCTCATTTAGTTGACGATGTACCGCTAAAAATCACCGAACGATCGTCGTTGATGCACGATGGTGCTCCATCCCACTTACACGGAAAATTGGCCAGTAACTCGATACCTTGTTTCCGAACTGGTGGACTGGTCGAGAGGGATTCGTTGCTTGGCCTGTCCAATCGCTAGCTTTGAATCAAATAGATATTTTTCTTTGAGGACATTTACAATCCTCGGTGTATTCAACTACTGTATTTATTCAATTCCTGTATCCAGTGATGATAGTCTGAGGGAGCGTATCCAAAATGGATTTGACCAAATACGGAACATGCCAGGGACTTCCCACACACCACGTGTCGCAGTCTCCACGGAACACGTGCAAGCACGGGATGGTCCCTTCTAGCAGTTATTGTAAATATAAACTTGGTTGGTAAATCTGTCATTTCCATGCCATGAGTAATAAATCATTTCATATACATAAATGTGACGGGAAAAAGCACCGTAATTTGTGCCATGAATAATAAATCCTTTCACACTCTCAAACGAAAGATTTTCGTTGCTATGTTCATATGAAATTTTTGTGATGTTTTGATGCAAAGAACAAATTCTCAAACATTCTGGTACATGTTTTTATAAATCCTGTATTTAGGCTGTAATACCTTTCTCAAAATGTGATAGAGGTACCTCTGGCGAATAAAATTGCAACAACTAGACTGA
Organism: Schistocerca gregaria; assembly: GCF_023897955.1. Classification (NCBI taxonomy): domain Eukaryota; kingdom Metazoa; phylum Arthropoda; class Insecta; order Orthoptera; family Acrididae; genus Schistocerca; species Schistocerca gregaria. Next base: position 568,319,514 of record NC_064921.1, on the reverse strand, counting down.
TAACAACTAATGAAATGTTATTTATTACAGGTATACAACGCAGTAGGAGCAATAAATAATTTTTAGTGATGAAGGGATATAAAGGGTGCCGTACACACTGAAGAGCCAAAGAAACTGGTACAGCTGCCTAATATCGCGTAGCCTCCCTCGAGCACGCAAAAGTGCCGAAACATGACGTGGCAAGGAGTCGACTAATGTCAGAAGTAGTTCTGGAGGGAACTCATATCATGAATCTGCAAGGCTGTCCATAAATCGGTATGAGTACCAGGGGTGGAGATCTCTTCTGAACAGCATGTTGCAAGGCATCCCAGATACGCTCAGTAACGTTGATGTCTGGGGTGTTTGGTAGCCAATGGAAGTGTTAAAACTCAGAAGAGTGTTCCTGGAGCCACTATGTAGGAATTCTGGGGAGTCGCATTGTTCTTCTGGAATTGCCCAAGTCCGTCGGAATGCATACTGGACATGAATAGATGCAGGCCATCACATAGCATGCTTACGTAAGTGTCACCTGTCAGAGCCGTATCTAGACCAATCAGGGGTCGCATATCCAGCACGCGCTCTACACCATTATAGAACCTCCACCAGCTAGAACAGTCCCCTTCTGACATGAAGGGTCCATGGATTCATGAAGTTGTCTCCATACCCATACACGTCCATCCGCTCGGCACAATTTGACTCATCCGACCAGGCAACATGTTTCCAGTCATCAACAGCCCAACGTCGGTGTCGACGGGCCCAGGCGAGGCGTAAAGCTTTGTGTCGTGGAGTCATCGAGACTACACGAGTGGTCCTTTCGCTCCGAAAGCCCATAACGACGAAGTTCCGTTGAACGGTTCGCGAGCTGACACTTGTTGATGGCCCAGCATTGAAATCTGGAGCAATTTGCGGAAGGGTTGCATTTCTGTCACGTTGAACGATTCTCTTCAGTTGTCGTTGGTCCCGTTCTTGCAGGATCTTTTCCCGGGCGCAGCGATGTTGGAGATCTGATATTTTACCGGATTCCTGATACGATGCACTCGTAGAATAGTCGTACGGGAAAATCCCCATGTCATCGCTACCTTGTAGGTGATTTGTCCCATTGCTCGTGCGCCGGCTATAGCACAACATTAAAGCTCACTTAAAGCTTGAGAAACTGCCATTGTAGCAGCAATAACCGATCTAACAACTGCGCAAGACAGAGTGTTGCCTACGGCAGCGCCTTGTTCTACTTGTTTACATATCTCAGTACATGAATACGCATGCCTAAACCAGTTTCTTTGGCGCTTCAGTGTAAGTGATGCAGAGCTGTCACCTGTGACAGCCACAATGGCTTTAACATCGCAGGATATGGGGCACAACTGAGCTAGGGTAACGGATGTCAGTACGTCACTCCGTGTTGCTACAGCCTTATTCTTTATTCAACAGTCGTAGTCGCCTACTACCGGTGGCGTGCGGGTCTACTGACCGATGAGACATGTAGAAAACTTGCTAGGCCGGAGACAGTCACGGCAACCACGAAGATGGAATAATAGATGTCCAGCTTTCTGGTTATGCGTAGCAAAAGTAGTCTTATTGCTTACCCAATGAACTGTCATAAAGACATGAGGAGGAGGACTTGTCTGAGGACGTGACACGTAAAGAATAGGAGTCGACAGGATAGAAACAGGATATCCAATATTAGAATCAGAATCTGAAATAGCTTTGGACAAGGTAAGATTTCGATCGGAATTTTTTAAGTGATTGGGAGAAGTGACAGCAAAACGGCTATACTAATTTGTGTGTGGAAAATATGAGACTGGCGACATATCGTCACACTTCTGGGAAAACATCATCCACACAATTATTGAAGGTAACAGAAGACGACAAGTGCGACAATTATTGCACAGTCAGCTTGAAAGCTCATGTGTCCAGTTGCTGACAAAAATAACGTACAGAAAAATGGAAAAGAAAATAGGGAATCTGTTAGGTTACGATTAGTTTGGCTTTAAGAAAGGTAAAGCCCCCAAAGAAATAATTCTAACTTTTTAGTTGATAATGGAAGGCAGTCTGAATAAAAATCATAGGATTTATCGACCTGGATATAGCGTTCGACAGTGTAAAAGGGTGCCAGATGTTCGAAATTCCGACGAGAACAGGGGTACGCTGTAGGAAAAGATAACACACAACATGTACAGGAGCCAAGAGGGAACGGTAAGACGGACGGATCAACTAAAAAAAGGAAGTGTATTAGAAAGAATTAAGCCAGGAATGTAGTCTCTCGCCCCTCTATTCTATCTATACATCGGAGAAGCAATGTCGGGAATAAACGACAGTTTAAAGGGTGCAATTAAAATTGAAGGTGAAGTGGTATGAATAATAACATTCGCTGATGACATTGCTATCCTCACTGAAAGTGACGAAGAATTACTGAAGCTATTGAATGGAACGATAAGCCTAATGAGAACAGAATATGGATTAAAAATAAATCGAGGAAAGGCCAATGTAATGAAATGTGCCAGAACTGAAACAGCGAGAAACGTAATATTAAGATTGGTGATCACCATGTAGATGAAGTTAAGGAATTCTGATACCTAGGTACCAAAATAGCACAAGACGAACAGCGCAAGGACATAAAAAGCAGTTTAACAGTGGCAAAAATGGCATTCTTGCCCAAGACAAGTAAACTAGTATCAAACGTAGACCTTAATGTGAGGAAGATGGTTCAAATAGCTCTGGGCACTGTGGGACTTAGCATCTGAAGTCATCAGTCTCCTAGAACTACTTGAACCTAACTCACCTAAAGACATCACACACATCCATGCCTGAGGCAGGATTCGAACCTGCTACCGTAGCGGTCGCGCGGTTCCAGACTGAAGCGCCTAGAACCGCTCGCCCACAGAGACCGGAGCAAGGATGAAATTTCTGAGAATATACGTTTAGAGCACACATTATATGGCTGTGAAACATGGACTGTAGAAAAGTGGAAAAGAAGAGAATCAAAGCATTTGGGCTGAAGAGTGTTGAAAACTAGTTAGACTGATAAGGTAAGAAATGAGGAGGCGACGAAACAAATATATGGAAAACAGTAACAAGAGCAGGGGACAGGATCATAGGACTTGTGTTGAGACACACATCCGTGGTTTTTCAGGGAATTGTCGAGGTCAAAAACTGATGAGGAAGAGAGAGAGATTGGAATACATGGAGCAAATAACTCTGAGGTGAAACGGATGGCACTGGAAAGGTATTTATTTTGGGTCGCATCAAACCTGTGAGAATATTGATGACTCAAAGAAAAGAAAAAGTGTCTGAAGAGGAGGACAGTACTCGAGCATGTAGTGGTCATTTTTTCATGTCTGCTCTTGCATTATTGTTGAGCCACATGGTAGATGGAAACTTGGTTCTCCTCTGGACCTCTATGACCGGACACGTCCGTCTTTATGATGTGAGTAGTACTCGAACTCGTCGAAAAAGACGACGCAGTGGCACTCTTGTGTCAGCACTGACTTCGAGTCCGCCACCGACAGCGCGCCTCTCAGCTGCGACGTCAAATGATGCCACTGAACTGGCCGCTCTGAGGACAGTTAGTTGGGGTACAGAGGTCGTCACACTGCCCACATGATTACTTGTCTAGCTGCCAACAAGCACTTTTCAATGTACGGAACGTTTCTCTACGGTCCGGTATGGCCGAACAAGCAATACGTTTAGCCTCTCTGGTGGTAGTCGCACGGGAACGTAGAGATGGCTCATGGCGTCTCGTACAGCTAACCTGAATCTATTCGTTAGTCGCATGGGTCTTGGTATTGGGACTGTAGCCAGTAGTAATAGAGCGGAGAGACGACGATCCTGTCTCTGTCGAATCCTGACACATGTTGGAAGACGTTACCTCTTTCATGAGGCGTGACACGATCTTGTCACCAGAGAAATCTACTGCGTAATATCCCCCTTACATGCAGAATATAGAGGACGTAATTCTAACTCCAGTTCGCCGTTGTACTTAAATCGTAAACGTCTGCCTAGCCAAGCACCTCCAAGGCTCAATGCCAGTATCACACTTGTTGCATGCAACCGTCATGGTGCTGCAAATGACATACAGTGTAATTGCTGCCAAAAATCTCAAGTCGCAGAGTCTGATACTAAAAGAAAAGGAGTGGCTGCGAAACCTTCAGATGATGTAAATTTGATAAATGTCTCCAATACACTGGAAAGATAACTCTGGTTTCTCCATAAACTGAATAGGTTCTGACCATATACTTTTACATTCTTCAATACCTGATTTTCACATTTTTTCTCTCATGTCGTTTCTGATGAAAATGGCGCTAGTTGGGGTAGCGGCAAGCCGGCCGGAGTGGCCGTGCGGTTCTAGGCGCTACAGGTTAGAACCGAGGGACCGCTTCGATCAGAGGTTGAAGTCCTACCTCGGGCATGGATGTGTGTGATGTCCTTAGGTTAGTTAGGTTTAATTAGTTCTAAGTTATAGGCTACTGATGACCTGAGAAGTTAAGTCGCATAGTGCTCAGAGCCATTTTTGGGGTAGCGGTAAATTAGTTTTCATGACCGGCATTGTATTTTTTGTTTCCCTGTGGCGATGAATGCAAACTGTAATGGCAGGAGAAACGTAAAATTTCAGTTATGATTCCCCATCTGCTCCTCAGAAACTGGGAGTTCAGTATAAGGTTGTCATAACGTTTGAGTCAGCATTACCTATCCTAATGATCACTTATCGAAGTGTGAGTTCACCTGTCTGCACGTCGAAGATAACAACTCATCATGTCGCTTGACTGGTATGTTATCAGACGTTGTAATGAACGTCATTTGACGGATAATCTCATTCGACAGCTCGGCTGTTCGCCACATGACAGAAGTCGAGCAACAATGAACTACCCTGTCAATGATGGATCGTGAATACCACTTGTCCAGAGAAACATCCACCGTGAGAATCAACTGCCTTGAGTAGCAACGCTTTCATGTGATGAGGCGCAGCATTGTGTCACGGGCTGTATACGCGACATAGGTCGTTTTGCATCAGATCACTTCTCAACCCATCTCCGGACTGCGAAAAGAGATCTGCAGCCATACAATCCATAATCAGCTCCTCGGTTGTGGGATGCCAAAGACATCACCTCAGCCGGCCGTTGTGGCCGAGCGGTTCTAGGCGCTTCAGTCTGGAACCGCGCTGCTGCTACGGTCGCAGTCTAGAATCCTGCCTCGGGCATGGATGTGTGTGATGTCCTTAGGTTGGTTAGGTTTAAGTAGTTCTAAGTCTAGGGCACTGATGACCTCAGATATTAAGTCCCATAGTGCTAAGAACCCTTTTTGAGCATCGCCTCACAGGTGTGCTTACGCTCAATTACGTCGCAGGAATGAGTGCGGGTACAGAAATACTGCCATCGTCCGCATATGGGAACGAAAGGAAAAAAAAAGCCACTACCACTGAATTGGCTCTGAGCACTATGGAAGTTAGCATCCGAGGTCATCAGTCCCCTAGAACTTAGAACTACTTAAACCTAGCTAACTTAAGGACATCGCACACATCCATGCCCGAGGCAGGATTCTAGGCTGCGACCGTAGCAGCAGCGCGGTTCCAGACTAAAGCGACCAGAGCCGCTCGGCCATACTGGCCGGCCTACCACTGAATTGAGGTGTGCTTTGGTAAACGGCTATGACATGGTTCGAGTACGGTCAAACTCATAAAATCATGTGAGGTGACGCAAAAAATTTGCCAAAAGGGCACCGGTCTGGTTAGCGACAGAAGTTTTCTTCAGAAAGCGGACTTGAGGGTGGGAGGGTTGGAGGAGGAATTTGATAAGAGGAACGCAATGCCGCCTCTGGTATATCTGCCACCTCCCATGACGTGTCATGAACTTACTTAATCTTGGACATGGTGCAGATGCCCTTCAATTGCTCCTTCGTTTCTTCGTGTCAAGCGCACCGTACTCCATCTTGGACCAAGATGCGAGCACAGTCCAAAAGCTGTGGTGCAAGTTTGCGCTTTCTCTGGATATCTCTCCCATGCTTTAGTGTCTTTTGAATCCACACCACGGCTGACACCACCCTCAGGGCGGAAAAGGATGCGCTCGCACTAACAAATATATCTCTACAACTCAGCAGCCCGTGAATGTATATTTCGAATGTTTAATAAGATACCTAAAATATTCCCTCTTACTATCCTAGATATTCTGCAGTCTTTATAGTTACGCTGCAACCCGCACTGCAAATTTTCTTCCTTCTGCCGTTAAAATAAGTAGTGAAGATTAGTTTAACATATTTATAGACCTGGTAGTGTAGCTCAGTTGGAAAATGAAGAGAGTGGTGAAACAGTCACCATCAACTTAATAAACTGTTTGACATTCACTTTAACAGATTCAGAGAAGTCATCAGAAAAGTCTTATACAACAACTGCACCACGCCGCTTATACTGAGTGATGTAGCACTGTTCACACGAGAGATGTTTTGCATAGACTCTTCAAAGTGAATAGCAGGTGGTACATAGACGCATCTGAATGTGTTAAAAAAAGCTAACACAAGACCGATGACTCCGATGCAGACAGTACCTGTGATACACATCTTCCTACGGTTCATGTATTTAAAGCTCGTCAGTTTCACTGTTTTTCTATAATGTCATGATTGTTCTCCAATAGAAAAACTTCACCCACACTCTGAACCAGTCTTACCTTTGGCTGCAGAGGACATGGAGAGTATATGACAGGCTACGGCACCCGCGCTCTCACCAAATATGGTGACGTTCCCCGGGTCACCGCCAAATCTGGCGATGTTGCTCTTCACCCACTTCAAAGCCATCACCATATCTTTGAGACCTGCGTTTCCGGGCACCAACTCGTCCTCCGTAGACAGAAACCCTGCGTTAGAAAAAAGTACGTGATTGCAACAGCTGAGGTGAAGGATATCAAGTCTAGCAAGTGCAAAACCGTCTAACATTCGGAATCTACTTTAATTATTTTTCATTTCATTGAGATGTCTATTCTCAGATGATAGTAAAATTATATTAATGATATCTAGGTTGTCTGTTCATGAACAACTGAAAGATGTAATTAACGTTATGACACATGCTTAGCCGGCCGGGGTGACCGAGCGGTTCTACGCACTACAGTCTGGAACCGCGCGACCGCTACAGTCGCAGGTTCGAATCCTACCTCGGGCATGGATGTGTGTGATGTCCTTACGTTAGTTAGGTCTAAGTAGTTCTAAGTTCTAGGCGACTGATGACCTTAGCAGTTAAGTCCCATAGTGCTCAGAGCCATTTCAACCAGTACATGACTTATTTGAATACTGTTCAGCAGCCTGAAAAGTTTACACTTTCATGTATATGCTGCATATTTGATACCTTCTTGATCAATACATATGTTTTGTTGCTTCCACTACGTGTTGGCGTTAGTTGAAATGTGTGCTAAGTGTTCAGTCGGTGTGGTATCCTTCTGCAAACACCTCCAAAATTCTTCTCAGTAGAGCACGCACTACGTACATGAATCTTCCCATCATGTTATTTTGTTTATTCTATACAGAGTTTTCGAATGTAGAATACTTTTATGTGACACCTATTTCCAAAGTACTCAATATTTCGTGATCTGGTAACATAAGAGACCTGATGGAATAAATAAAAAGTCCGGTATGGTTTCCCAGTCATCAGGAACATAGCACTTATGTCCACAAAGCATTTAGAAAATCAAATCTTTGAAAAAATAGACACACAAAAAAATATAAATTCACATACTGGTACAGATATGCTAACGACCCATTTGTGTATTAGAGCATTATACAGTAAAAGTTTTACCCATTGCGGATGTGGAAGACCACGACTGTGATGAGTAAAGGTTTCCAGAAGTTATTTCAACCAGTCGCCTGATGCAATTTTTGATTACCACGACCGCTTTCGAATCTGATAGCGGTTCATCAGATGACTCACATTTAGTGCGTTTTTGTAAAATTGTGGGAGCTATGTAGCTGTGGCTTAATGTAAGAACAAAACATGTAAACACTGAATGTGGAAAGGATGTTTTACATTATGAGGTCGACTTCAGTGGTCACATGATTCGTTTTTACATCTTAGCACAGCTATAAGGCCCTCACTATACTCGAGACATGCAATAAGTGAATAAATATGTACCACATGGTCGTTAATCACCAGGCGATTGGGAACCGGTCAAGGTATTAAAAATTGCAAAATTACAAAAGGCGGCTGGTTGCTGTAATTTATGGAAACCTTTGAACACAAGAAAGACTAGACAGATGTCATACAGACATAAATAATACAAACACAAGCATGAAATTATCAATAGAAAATGTAAAGGAGTAATACATTTTTTTCCTACCATCAACAAAGGAAATATACTCTGATATACGGTCGGGGATCACCCTAGAGAAGATATGGACTGCAATTTGGGAAATTCATTGAGATAAGCTACTTGACAACCACCAGATTATTGTTATCCAGTGCCAGTGAACGAGTATCTCGAAAACGGTGAAGCTGGTGGAATATTGACGTGCTGCTGTCGTGAGCGTTTGCGGAAAGAGGTAGAAGGACAGGGAAACTGTCACTAGACGCCAAACGGTTGGGCCTCCACGAGTATTTACAGCACTTGGGATTCGGAAGCTTGTCTGTTCTGTTAAGTAGGATAGGTGTTGATCTACGGCATCTCTGCCGAAACAGCACAATGCTGGTACACGCATAAGTGTTTCAAAGAACACCGTTAGTACATTGTTGAACGTGGAGCTCCACAGCAGACCACCCCTACGTGCTTACATGTTGGCCCCAAGACATCGCCAGTTACGATTGTAATGGGCATGAGATCATCAGGATTCTACAATCGATCAATTTTAACGTGTCGGGTCTTGAGGAGAATCACATTTCTGCTACAGTAAGTGTAGGTGAACCGCAGCTCGAAATTTGCAGTGCACCACGGACGCAGGCTGGTGGGATCGGTATCATGCTACGGGAACATCCTCCTGCGCTTGCACTGGACCTGTAGTAGAAACCGAAGATGTGGTGACAGCTGCGAACAACCTGTATTCTTTCATGCTTGATATCTTCAGTGGCAGCAAAGTCAACTTTCATCATTATATTTCTTCTTGTCGTTCAACGAAAACTGTGCTCGAGTGGTTTGAAATCTCAGCCACCAAATTCCTCTGGTGTAAACCCTACGGCACCCATATTGGTCCCTATCGTGTGCAATCGCCAAGTACTCGTATCAGCGGCCCGTTATTTACGCGAAATACAGGACATGTGTGCGCCTGCTTAGCTGAGTGGTAACGTGTTTGTGTATCAAGCAAAGCAACCGGGTTCGGTTTCCGGTCGGGTTGGGGATTTTCTCCGCTCGTGGACTGGGTGTTGGTGTTGTCCTCATCATCACATCGACATGCAATTCGCCCAATATGGTGAAATGTGAAATTAGACTTGCAACGAGGAGGCCGAACTTCCCACGATGGGGCGTCCCGGCCAAAACAGACTGAATTTTTCGCTTGACGTCTAATTATCATCACAACCACAATTACGCTCATCTGGTAAACCTGTTAAATAGAGTAAGCGAAATCATTTTTAACCATGGAAATAGCAAGACGGAGTAGAAACTGAGGCGCGGCGGCTCCAGTCGATCCACTGCAGACTGTGTATCTCTGATAGAGTATCGCGCAGTGTGGCCACGGGGCCCTTCGGAACTGGAAGGGGGGGGGGGGGGGGTGAAGCGAGGTGGGAGCTGGCCTGTGGGCAATCAGGCGAGTGCACGGAACCTGAGTAGACCGCTTTCAAGGATATGTGCACTACTGGGAGTTTTGCACACCTGTGATAGCACTTGCCGGCCGTTGTGGCCGAGCGGTTCTAGGCGCTTCAGTCCGGAACCACGCTAATGCTACGGTCACAGGTTCGAATCTTGCCTCTGGCATGGATATGTGTGATGCCCTAAGCTTAGTTCTAAGTTCTAGGGGACTGATGATCTCAGATGTTGAGTCCCATAGCGTTTAGAGCCATTTGAACCAGTTTTTTGTGGTAGCACTTCCGGCTGCGGGACCTGGCAGCACTACGCAGTGCTGGCTGTCCTATTCGTCCCGCGGTATTTTGGCTGCATGTTGGCCGATGGGCCGAACTGATTTTGCAGGCCTTCCATTTTTCCATTAAAGCCATATTTGCCGAAAATGAAGCTGATCTTCTGGAAGTGAAGGTATTACTGTTCTGAACTCTGGATCCAAGGTTTGTAATTGCTTCGTGGTGCATGTGTTTTGACAGCGTGGCTGAGGGCTGGCTTGAGATTTTATTTTAAGAGACTGCCTTCAGCTACTCTGGCTCCAGGTATGCGCATTGTGACATGGTTAGGCTTCATGTGAGCGATTTATTCCAAATTCATGTATCGTATTTTATTAGTATTGCAATGGATGGACATCTTGATGTGATCTGGCATTACCCATGTGGACTACTAAGTTTAAGCGGATTGTCCTTTTGCTGGATGTACGTGATCTGTTATCTACTTTTGGGTTCACTGTTGGAACTGTGGTGAACCCCGCGATACTGAATCTTAATTTGCCTTGTTTTATGTTTTGGGATTTTACGTGTAGAATGCTGGACAGCATTGCAGGTCTTGGTGATGTAAATTTGTAACCCAGTTAAGACGTTATTACAAATTATATATTTAAGGTTGCTGTAAATGTCTTGAGCTATCTAGCTATCAGGTCAGTTGCATTTTAATTCATGAGCGAGCTCATTCGAGTTATTTAGGTTTCAATATGGTAAGCCTAAGGTATTTCGGACCATTGCTTAAATTTCTGTCAGTCCCAAGCATAGAGGTCTGGTGCAAGATTCTGCTAATGAAAATTTAATATTTATACTGTATTTCAAATTTGGCCTACCTCTCTGAGCATTTAACGTGAATATTTCCTTTTACCTCAGCCAAGAAATTTTTGTATCTTACCCCCTCTTCCCATCCTAATTGTATGTACTTGCTTGTGCGGGACTACCTCGTTTGCATTAATCGTCTTCGCTTGGGCAGCACAGAGAGCCGCACTACACAGTCTGCACACCTGTCCTCAAGACCACCTAGACATCGGGTGACACACCTTGCGTTCATCATCCCAGGGGCACAGTCTGTACCTTGTGCCTGTTGCAACTAGTCCACGTAACTAATGAACAAAATATGTTTTATTCAATGTGATTTGGAACTGTCCTGGGCCTTTAATATATCATGTAATACACAACTTCTCGTCTTTTATTAAGTAAAAAATGCTTTTCGGACGCTGTTCGCTCATCATCAGGTGTCTTAACACATGCTTCATTTTTTCTCTTGAATGATATGAAATGCATATTCCCAAGTCAAACGCGAAAAGTATGTGCAAAATAGCTGGAAGATGATCACTGAAAACATACCACACAGTCCAAGAAATGCGTTTTCAACATTTTAGCACCATCATAGATTATTTTCTCCGTCCTGTTCGTGTATATGAATTTACTCATAGGCCACATTTGAATAAAAAACATATTTTGCAGCACTTCAGATATATTTTTGTACATGGTTTGATCAAAGATGTATTTATTCATAGTGCTGAAGTCTTAATTATTAAACAATTGACGTGTGCAGGGACTAACGTTAGAATAAATCTTTAAAATTACTGAAATAACTGGGACTTGCGAAATCTGTTTGTTCACTTAACATAGATTCAGGTCTTTTTATTTTTTGGAGTTATGTCTCCAGTTCTTCTAAGAGATTTAGGGTCTTACCATTGGTTTCATTATGCAGTACTACCAAATTGGCTTCTAGACTGTTGATGACATCTTTCGTCTCCAGCATACGTTGTGCAATAGTTGATTTTTCTATGTCGTTGAGCCTGAAAGCATTTGTGTGTTCTTGATAACGGATTTCGAAGTTCCTGTCTGTTTTCCTTCCGTAGTAGGCGGGATAACTGGAGCATTACTCGTATACTTTGTACACTCCACTGTTGTTGTTTGTTTGGATATTTGATTTTATGTTATGAAAAAGTAAGTTTCGTAACTTATTATTAGGTGAGAATGCAACTGTTCCATTTTTGTTTGAAAACGATTGCGATTTTTGGTGATATGGGGCTCTGTTTTCACAGTGTGGTCATTCGTTGTCTTAGTTTTGTGTATTTGTCTATGTAAATTGTTAGTTGTTTTGGCTGTGTAGCCATTACTTACGGCAACGCTCTTTGTTGTTACTGTCTCATTCTTGAGGGTGCTTTCTTCTAAATCAAGAGAGAGTAC